>NC_064616.1:991333615-991633972 GCF_023898315.1 Schistocerca nitens | reverse complement strand
AGGCAAAGTTCCCACCTGCACAAGTCAGAGAAGCAGGTTTGGGTGGGAAGGATCCATATGGCACAGGCTGTGATGCAGTCATTGAGATGAGGGATATCATGTTTGGCAGCGTGTTCAGCAACAGTGTGGTCCACTTATTTTTTGGCCACAGTTTTTCGGTGGCCATTCATGCAGAAAGACAGCTTGTTGGTTGTCATACCTACACAGAATGCAGCACAGTGGTTGCAGCTTAGCTTGTAAATCACATGACTGGTTTCACAGGTAGCCCTGCCTTTGATGTGAAGATTTTTTTTCCGGGAAGAACATGTTGTGTTCTGTTCGATAGTAGCTATTCATCACCATAATCATCATCATCATCATCATCATCATTAATCAATTAAATCATTACCAAGTGTCATGACGTAATTTCGTCATTCAGTTCTTAAGTTATTAAAACTTAGCTAGACGTCTCCATTAATAGTGATCTTCAGCTCTTCTTAATGTAATGTGAAGTGGAAGGCAGTTAATCTTTCTCGCTTGATGACACCATTTGCTTGCTGCTCATCCTCGTGGTCTTCTCCCTTCGATTTTGCCATGCGAGTTTTCTTTTCTAAATTATCCCCTTCTCCACTTAAAATTAGCCCAAGGAACTGGAAGTATCTTTGGTTGACACGGAAAGACAAACCTCTTGTAGTGCTAAGTTCTTCTGTAATAGAAGGATTGATTTTTCTTTGTGTCCATGGTACACATAACATCATCCGCCAACACTACATCTCGAAGGCATCAGTTCGGCTCTTCTCACTACCTTTCACGGTCCAGGTTTCGCAGCCATACAAGAACACAGGAAACACCAACGATTACACCAGGCCCACGTCCGTTGTCTTGGATATTCCCCGTTTCTGCCAGATCTTAGTGAGTTTAATCCTTTCGACTCGGCCAAGAATGATTCTCCGTTTTATTTCTTTATCGCACTTTTTGGTGTCACTGATTAGAGATCTTAGATATACACAATCTTTCACTACCTACAGATTATTTAATCATCCTGTAAATTGAATGTGATTTAAACCTTAAGAATAACTTTGGTATTTTTGATGTTTATCTCTAGACCTAAACTTAAACTAATTGTTTTCACTCTGGAAACCGGGTCCCTAAGATCTTCTGCACTTGCTGCGAAGTATAGATTGTTGATTTTCCTGTTGCCAATTGAAATTCCACCATCTCAGACATCAAGGACTTCCCTAATGACGTGCTCTGCATAGTGTTGTAAAGCTTCTGGAAAGTATTCTGTCTAATCAAAAAGCTGATCTAATATTCCGAACGCTCGTATTCTGTTTGTTGGGCGGTAGGGATGAACTATATACAATGAACTCGGCATCAACCTGGGTTCTTTGTCTACTACGCTCTGAAACACAGCGAGCTAAGTTTCAGAAGTAGTGATAACGATAGTGTTGGTGAGAGCAGCATGATTCGTATGAGCAAAAGAGTGACACTCTTGAACTACGAAAACATCATCTGCCCTCTACAGCTCTCATTCTCAACACAGCAGGGTGCAGTTGCAAACCATCTAATCTACTTTTATTTAAAGAAAGTGAAACTAACAAGAAGATTCGGTTAAATTTATGTATTTAGCAAGATAAAGTTAAGTGAAAATTTTGGTAACTATCATAGAAATATATTAATTATAGTAATAAAGATCAAACGGCAGCAGTTAAGTTATACATGCAGCATTGCGAGATAGACCTTATACTGACAAGTACGGTTAAGATTAATTGTAGGCTAGTGGGTAAGCGCCCCATGATAGAGGGCGACTAGCATATCAAACTGAGGATAGAAAATAACATCACGTTTCAGACAGCGAAAAATTGCAATTTTGTAGTGTTTATATTTTATTTGTTTTAATCTAGTTTCGTTTAATTTTATTGATAGGTTATTACTATTGTCTCCATGCAGTAACAGTACGGTGTTACATGTAATTCTTCATTTTATAATGTGAGAAAATGTCCTTGTAACATTTCATAGAAAACTGCTACTTAATTTGTTAATAGGTACAAACAAGCTGTCTTGTAGTAATACGCAATCGTATTGCTACAAGCGCTCATAATGGAATATTTTAGTATGCATGCATCATCGGTGATATCCTAACTACAGGTAAAACACCAAAAAAGTAGATGAAGACCGGTTAGGACAATGATTAATCTTGAAGTGACAGAAGACATTGAATGCTATTTAGAGGTCAGTACACTGAGACCCTTAAAAGCAGTTTAACGGATGCAGAACGTGGCAGTGGCAGAAGCCAATTGCGGAAGCAAACAGTAAACCCATCTAACGCTCAACTAATGCTGTAACTAAGAAGGATGCTACACGATAGAATAGTGTTAGAGTCACTTCGCCCACACTGCACGAGCTGAAATGCCGAGAGTCTTCAAGAAATAAATTCATGCATCATATGACAACATTATACATTAACATCCATAAACCACAGGCTACCTGATGGGGCGTGGAGGATGATATCATGTTCCAGCTTTTATTTTTCCATTCGTGAATGATATGCGGGAGGATATTCTGGCGGCGTGAAATCGAATTTCTGTGGTTTTCGCTTCATGGCCATTTTGCGAGGTGTACCTGGGAGAAAGTAACACTTTGTGTGACTTGGATGTACCTTTCAGAAATTTTAACAATAAATCTCTGAGCAATCCACAAAGTCCCTTGCGTAACGACTGCCACTGGAGTTGGTTGAACGTCTCCATGAAGCTCTCGCGCTTACTAAAAGCACCTGTCACGGAACGTGAACCTCTTCTTTCGACCTTTTATATTAATTCTAACTGATAAGGTTACCTGACTGATATCCATTATTAAAATGCCTGTAGTATGATGTGAGTACATTAAATTCGATGGAGCTGTGATTCACAACCTGAGTGAAATTATAGATTACGCCATTTTTCCTGCACCTGCCTGTATTTATTGAATATACTTTGTACATCAACGTATCCATCACGGTCAGCTGACTTCAGCCTCTTTGGCTATTTTGAAGTGATCAGTGTGCAATGATAACTCAGAAAAATGACCGTAAAGTCCATATAATATCGGCATTTTCAGACAAATGTACAACTGCTACTACTTGTAATGACATTGCATTTCTGTACTCAATCATTTACATACAGATATTGTCGAGGCAACATTCAAACAATAACAGTCGTTATTTTCATTTCCCCTCACCAACATGTTGTACAAGTGACTGAGCACGAAAAAGCAATTTCTGACTATGTGTGGGCAGTTGAAACACATAATTTGACTTTTACGTGCATTTTTCTCAGTTAATAAATGTACTGATCACTTGAAAACGGCCATAAAGGCCGAAATCAGTTGACTGTAAGAATATATAATCTTTTTTCAAGTAACATCAGTTAGCAATGTTGCTTATAAAGAATGTTAGCGGTGTTCTTTGCTAAGTTGTAGGTACTGAATTAGAAAGTGAAATCAGTTTTAGGCTGTCGTGAGTAGTGGAACAAAGCCAACATAGAGCCACTTTGCACTGTTGCCACATTTTTTAAAAGGGGGTGGTACATATGGCAACATCACACTGATGACATCACTAAATGATGTCATGGGTTTTGCCCCCTCACCATCTCCCACTTCCACCCACCCCTGCCCACCCCATCCCCACCCATCCCTTCTTCCCCTCCCCTCCTCATCTGGAAAATGGTGAGAAACGCCCAGTCTATGCAGAGCTGTTGGTGTGGTAGGATATAGGGCAGTTTTTTCCAAATTTAATATTGTGGAGTGTTATCCTATTGGAATATGCTTCCTAAACCTTTTGCTTGTGTGTGTGTGTGTGTGTGTGTGTGTGTGTGTGTGTGTGTGTGTGTGTGACAGACAGGAAGAGAGAATATATATATATATATATATATATATATATATATATATATATATGTGTGTGTGTGTGTGTGTGTGTGTGTGTGTGTGTGTGTGTGTGTGTGTGTGTGTTTCTGTGTTCACCTTAACATACAGTGATTGACTGATATAGTTGACAATACCACCACCAGAGGGTGGGAAATGCTATCTGCCAACACTGCATCCAGTCATGCGATCATGATGTCATGGGTGATAAATTGTTAGGAAATGCTGTATACAGGGTGTTACAAAAAGGCACGGACAAACTTTCAGGAAACATTCCTCACACACAAATAAAGAAAATATGTTATGTGGACATGTGTCCAGAAAGACTTAATTTCCATCTTAGAGCTCATTTTAGTTTCGTCAATATGTACTGTACTTCCTCGATTCACCGCCAGTTGGCCCAATTGAAGGAAGGTAATGTTGACTTCGGTGCTTGTGTTGACATGCGACTCATTGCTCTACAATACTAGCAACAAGCACATCATTACGTAGCATCAACAGCTTAGTGTTCATCACGAACGTGGTTTTGCAGTCAGTGCAATGTTTACAAATGCGGAGTTAGCAGACGCCCATTTGATGTATGGATTAGCACGGGGCAATATCCGTGGCGTAGTCCGTTTGTATCGAGACAGATTTCCAGAACGAAGGTGTCCCGACAGGAAGACGTTCGAAGCAATTAATCGGCGTCTTAGGAGCACGGAAAATTCCAGCCTATGACTCGCGACTGGGGAAGACCTAGAACGACGAGGACACCTGCAATGGACAAGGCAATTCTTCGTGCAGTTAACAATAACCCTAATGTCAGCGTCAGAGAAGTTGCTGCTGCACAAGGTAATGTGGACCACGTCACTGTATGGAGAGTGCTATGGGAGAACCAGTTGTTTCCGTACCATGTACAGCGTGTGCAGGCACTATCAGTAGCTGAGTGGGCTCCACGGGTACACTTCTGTGAATGGTTCATCCAAGATTGTGTCAATCCTCATTTCAGTGCAAACGTTCTCTTTACGGATGAGGCTTCATTCCAACGTGATCAAATTGTAAATTTTCACAATCAACATGTGTGGGCTGACGAGAATCCGCACGCAATTGTGCAATCACGTCATCAACACAGATTTTCTGTGAACGTTTGGGCAGGCATTGTTGGTGATGTCTCGATTGGGCCCCATGTTCTTCCACCTACGCTCAATGGAGCACGTTATCATGATTTCATACGGGATACTCTACCTGTGCTGCTAGAACATGTGCCTTTACAAGTACGACACAACATGTGGTTCATGCACGATGGAGCTCCTGCACATTTCGGTCGAAGTGTTTGTACGCTTCTCAACAACAGGTTCGGTGACCGATGGATTGGTAGAGGCGGACCAATTCCATGGCCTCCACGCTCTCCTGACCTCAACCCTCTTGACTTTCATTTATGGAGGCATTTGAAAGCTCTTGTCTATGCAACCCCGGTACCAAACGTAGAGACTCTTCGTGCTCGTATTGTGGACGGCTGTGATACAATACGCCATTCTCCAGGGCTGCATCAGCTCATCAGGGATTCCATGCGACGGAGGGTGGATGCATGTATCCTCGCTAATGGAGGACATTTTGAATATTTCCTGTAACAAAGTGTTTGAAGTCACGCTGGTACGTTCTGTTGCTGTGTGTTTCCATTCCATGATTAATGTGATTTGAAGAGAAGTAATAAAATGAGCTCTAACATGGATAGTAAGCGTTTCCGGACGCATGTCCACATAACATATTTTCTTTCTTTGTGTGTGAGGAATGTTTCCTGAAAGTTTGGCCGTACCTTCTTGTAACACCCTGTATATGTTCACCTTGACATGTCTGGAGCTGACTGTCCTAGTTCACAATTGGAAACTGGTAGGAATCAATAGCAGCAATGTATCTGATCACATGACCATAATATCAGGAGCTCATACACCTGAGTCAGTCAGTGGAAGTGTCATGAGGTGTTAACAGAAGCAGCAGCCGAGTTCATCTAGCAACTACCAGCAGAATAGGAGGAATAATTACTCATTAAGTGGTTTTGTCTATATGTGCCCATAGTTGTTGTTATTATTACCACATGTAAGTTTGTTCTTCTTTGTTCAGCAGCTGAGGTGACCTTCATCTTGTCAGGACCTGCAGCTGCAGCAGCCTACGCCTTGTCAGGAACTGCACCAGTCACAGCGGCCTCCAACATGTCGGTCCCTACAGTGGGGATGATCAGCTTCAGGAGATGGGATCCTTTAGCACATTTGCTCAGCAAGTGGAAGCAGGACAAGGAACTGCTATTGTCTGTGCCACTCATCGATGAGGACACCCTGCCTGCCCTGACTCACTGAAGTGCACTGGGTGTCTCAAATGGTGTAGTGTGAGTCACTACTGCGCTCTGACATATACACCATAAGCCATGGAACATTTCAGTGACACTGCAAGGACAAAGCAGATGTAGCGTATGAGTAGATACCAATTTCTGCCGGGGCATCACTGCTGTTTACTTCCATGTATAATTTAAATGTTAATGGATCAAAGTGCCTGAATACAAGCATAGGAGCAGCAGGCAGTAACTGGGGTGTGGTGATAGAGACTGAGAATATGATGAAGATTGTTAAAGTGCTGTTTATGCAGTCAGGATGGGATGAGGTATGTCGTGCATACCATACATCAAATACATCAATGGTCACATTTACTGTGCTGGTCAGATGCTATCGATCATATCAATGTATAATGAAGCAGCTCTCAAGGGGAAATCTGGAGACATACCTGTTTATTTACAACACTCTATAGTTATAAACTTGTTTGGACAAAGGATAATGCTATCTCATGTGTCAGATATTGGGCCTATGGCTATTCTATATTAAAGCTGTATAAACAGTGCTCCAGTTGGTGTAAAATGCAGTGCCAAGGTCGGCTACTATTCCTCCAATAGGTATGGAGACCACCCTGTTAAATTTACAGATGGAATACCTGAGTTCTGTGATAATCCTATTAGTCTGAGGGAAAACATGAAGTATTTAGTGCATACAGTAAATAGTTATTCTGGAAATACTATACTGTTGTGAAAAATGAACCATTGAATTCTGCTCACATACTGCACCATATGTGCCATTGCTGAAGCGTACATAAAATATACTTTAGCAAATTGTGTGCTTTTTCGTGTTTGATAACCTTCTCATTATAATGTAGCCACTGTATCTCACTTGTTGAGATGATTGCACAATAATGGCTATACATATTATTATTATTATTATTATTATCACAAAATTTTATTCTGTAGAAGATCATTGCACACCAATATTTGATGTAGTTGGCATCATGGCAGGGTGGGTGAAGCATTCTTGTCACACAGACTATGTTGTAAGAGACAGGTCTTGTGATGGTATAGAAGACCAGAAGAAGAAGAAGAAGAAGAAGAATGGGATGCAACTTCCTGATAATATCTGAGTGATAATTGTGGGTTCATCCAAACTATGCAAGACAAAGGTTCTCATCTCATTGCTAACACACTTGGCTGGAGACAGCTTTCAATGTGTATGTGTACTTTCAAAAACGCTGTTTCAGTCGAAATACCAATTGTTGCAGAAGATACTACAAGGTGACGACGGTGTGACATACGCAACATTCAGCGAAAGCAGTGGTAACTATCCAACAGTCAAAGTAAAGTTAAACACTGTATTCATATTCGATTGTATTGCCATGGAAAACCATTATCATATTCCAAGATTTTTCTGCTTCGGTCACCGTATGGGTATTGACGTATTTTATTTGAGTCAGACATATTCCAGAATCCCAAAACAGTTGGTTATAAATAATACAAACTTCATTATAGACGCCAAACAATACAATTTTAATTTTAAACACAGTGACCATGCAAATGTAGGAACTGATATGTCATTCAGTGAATCTCTAAAGATACGTGGAGACTGCTGGAATCACACAGAGTATGGGTTTCTTGTTATACACAAAACAAGAAAATTGAGTGATGGTAGATACAGAAAAGAGGTGAGTACAATAGCACACATCACACCATGGACACGGACAAATTCACATGCACATTGAGTGCTCACTTTAGAGGATGTTATACACAGACAGAACATTCACTTATACCTAGATGCAGAAGTTAAGACTCTCAAACGCGAAGTTGAGGCGTAAGTAAGCTGCTAGTGATGCATTATATGACTCTTCTGAGATCTATCAATGCATTCAATGATGGAGATAATGTAACTGAAAAAAAGTAAATGACTTAACTATAAAGCATTTTGCTACTGAAAAGAAGGTGAAGAAGAATATATGCAAGGTGTACCCTGCCGAGATCTCTGCTTAGCACATAACAGCCAAGCATAAAATCATTGAGTCATGGTAGGCTGATTGAGAGAAATTATGGCTGCCAAGGTTAGAGCATTTGGAGTTTGAGCAAACACTAAGAGAAAACTTCAAGTCAGTTATTGAGTCTCTCCAGCAACTCCCGGTGAAATTACACAGTCACAACAATGGCACTGTCGATTTTGTTAACTGTCTCTATGATTTTTAGGATAGGCAGAATATAGTGTCATCCATAGATGCTGGCCACGCAGCCCATAAATTTAACAGAGCGCAAAATACAGTTAGGTGATATGGAATTTCAAAGTAAACCAGATCTACTGAATCTTATTTCCCTATGACCTGCCAAACCCAGAAGTTAATTACCGAAAAATCTGGAAATGTATGGTGAAATATTACAACTGACAAATGTACATAAGAAAGCAAATGGGCTACAACAAATCCAAAGCAGTGCGAAATACAAAACCGTTGTTGTTGTGGTCGTTGTTGTTGTGTTCTTCAGTCCTGAGACTGGTTTGATGCAGCTCTCCATGCTACTCTATCCTGTGTCAGCTTCTTCATCTCCCAGTACCTACTGCAACCTACATCCTTCTGAATCTGCTTAGTGTATTCATCTCTTGGTCTCCCTCTACGATTTTTACCCTCCACGCTGCCCTCCAATGCTAAATTTGTGATCTCTTGATGCCTCAAAACATGTCCTACCAACCTATCCCTTCTTCTAGTCAAGTTGTGGCACAAACTTCTCTTCTCCCCAATCCTATTCAATACCTCCTCATTAGTTACGTGATCTACCCACCTTATCTTCAGCATTCTTCTGTAGCACCACATTTCGAAAGCTTCTATTCTCTTCTTGTCCAAATTATTTATCGTCCATGTTTCACTTCTATACATGGCTACACTCCATACAAATACTTTCAGAAACGACTTCCTGACGCTTAAATCTATACTCGATGTTAACAAATTTCTCTTCTTCAGAAACGATTTCCTTGCCATTGCCAGTCTACATTTTATATCCTCTCTACTTCGACCATCATCAGTTATTTTACTCCCTAAATAGCAAAACTCCTTTACTGCTTTAAGTGTCTCATTTCCTATTCTAATCCCCTCAGAATCACCCGATTTAATTTGACTACACTCCATTATCCTCGTTTTGCTTTTGTTGATGTTCATCTTATATCCTCCTTTCAAGACACTGTCCATTCCGTTCAACTGCTCTTCCAAGTCATTTGCTGTCTCTGACAGAATTACAATGTCATCGGCGAACCTCAAAGTTTTTACTTCTTCTCCATGAATTTTAATACCTACTCCGAATTTTTCTTTTGTTTCTTTTACTGCTTGCTCAATATACAGATTGAATAACATCGGGGAGAGGCTACAACCCTGTCTCACTCCTTTCCCAACCACTGCTTCCCTTTCATGCCCCTCGACTCTTATAACTGCCATCTGGTTTCTGTACAAATTGTAAATAGCCTTTCGCTCCTTGTATTTTACCCCTGCCACCTTCAGAATTTGAAGGAGAGTATTCCAGTTAACGTTGTCAAAAGCTTCCTCTAAGTCTACAAATGCTAGAAACGTAGGTTTGCCTTTCCTTAATCTTTCTTCTAAGATAAGTCATAAGGTTAGTATTGCCTCACGTGTTCCAACATTTCTGCGGAATCCAAACTGATCTTCCCCGAGGTCCGCTTCTACCAGTTTTTCCATTCGACTGTAAAGAATTCGCGTTAGTATTTTGCAGATGTGACTTATTAAACTGATAGTTCGGTAATTTTCATATCTGTCAACACCTGCTTTCTTTGGTATTGGAATTATTATATTCTTCTTGAAGTCTGTGGGTATTTCGCCTGTCTCATACATCTTGCTCACCAGATGGTAGAGTTTTGTCATGACTGGCTCTCCCAAGGCCATCAGCAGTTGTAATGGAATGTTGTCTACTCCCGGGGCCTTGTTTCGACTCAGGTCTTTCAGTGCTCTGTCAAACTCTTCACTCAGTATCTTATCTCCCATTTCATCTTCATCTACATCCTCTTCCATTTCCATAATATTGTCCTCAAGTACATCGCCCTTGTATAAACCCTCTATATACTCCTTCCACCTTTCTGCCTTCCCTTCTTTGCTTAGAACTGGGTTGCCATCTGAGCTCTTGATATTCATACAAGTGGTTCTCTTCTCTCCAAAGGTCTCTTTAATTTTCCTGTAGGCAGTATCTATCTTACCCCTAGTGAGACAAGCCTCTACATCCTTACATTTGTCCTCTAGTCATCCCTGCTTAGCCATTTTGCACTTCCTGTCGATCTCATTTTTGAGACGTTTGTATTCCTATTTGCCTGCTTCATTTAGTGCATTTTTATATTTTCCCCTTTCATCAATTAAATTCAATATTTCTTCTGTTACCCAAGGATTTCTATTAGCCCTCGTCTTTTTACCTACTTGATCCTCTGCTGCCTTCACTACTTCATCCCTCAGAGCTACCCATTTTTCTTCTACTGTATTTCTTTCCCCCATTCCTGTCAATTGTTCCCTTATGCTCTCCCTGACACTCTCTACAACCTCTGGTTGTTTCAGTTTGTCCAGGTCCCATCTCCTTAAATTCCCACCTTTTTGCAGTTTCTTCAGTTTCAATCTGCAGTTCATAACCAATAGATTGTGGTCAGAATCCACATCTGCCCCTGGAAATGTCTTACAATTTAAAACCTGGTTCCTAAATCTCTGTCTTACCATTATATAATCTATCTGATACCTTTTAGTATCTCCAGGATTCTTCCAGGTATACAACCTTCTTTTATGATTCTTGAACCAAGTGTTAGCTATGATTAAGTTATGCTCTGTGCAAAATTCTACAAGGCGGCTTCCTCTTTCATTTCTTCCCCCCCATTCCATATTCACCTACTATGTTTCCTTCTCTCCCTTTTCCCACTGACGAATTCAAGTCACCAATGACTATTAAATTTTCGTCTCCTTTCACTACCTGAATAATTTCTTTTATCTCGTCATACATTTCATCAATTTCTTCATCATCTGCAGAGCTAGTTGGCATATAAACTTGTACTACTGTAGTAGGTATGGGCTTTGTGTCTATCTTGGCCACAATAATGCGTTCACTATGCTGTTTGTAGTAGCTAACCCGCACTCCTATTTTTTTATTCATTATTAAACCTACTCCTGCATTACCCCTATTTGATTTTGTATTTATAACCCTGTAATCACCTGACCAAAAGTCTTGTTCCTCCTGCCACCGAACTTCACTAATTCCCACTATATCTAACTTTAACCTATCCATTTCCCTTTTTAAATTTTCTAACCTACCTGCCCGATTAAGGGATCTGACATTCCATGCTCCGTAGAACGCCAGTTTTCTTTCCCCTGAGAACGACATCTTCTTGAGTAGTCTCCGCCCGGAGATCCGAATGGGGCACTATTTTACCTCCGGAATATTTTACCCAAGAGGACGCCATCATCATTTAATCATAAAGCTGCATGTCCTACAAAACCGTAATAAATCCGATATTACACGCAGAAATGGCGGCGGAGATAGTATTGACATTCAGCGACAAGTGATTCCCTCGGTATACATATCATGATGATACCAATGAGCGAATACGTCGGCTATGGCTGCTCATCGCATCAGCTGTCGCTGGTAATACAGCTCATTCGAATGCCTTTGAGTCAATAATTTCCGAGCTTAAAGAGGGATGTATCATCTAATAAGTATGGAGACAGTAGTTTGAGAACTGCACAAAGTAGCACACAAAACATACCATCCTAGAAAAATTGTAATTAAGGGTTTGGATGACTTATGGCAGACAGGAATGAATAATGGTTTCAAGTATATTTTAATGGTCGTTGATACACACTGTAAAATTTCCTTTGCATTGCCAGTGAAAACAAAAATTTCGAGGGATGTTGCACAGGCATTTGAGCGAATGCTGCAGACAGATGAATCAGTGTCCAGACAACCCTCAAACAGATCACACTGGAGAATTTTTCAACAGATATTTGAACACTGTGACGGAGTGGTGTGGAGTACACCACTGCTCAGGATTCACCTATCTCAAGGAAAGTATCGTGGAACATGTGAAGAGAACAGTGAAAGCTCAGATGCGGATGCGCTTTAATCTTTGTGATTCACACATATGATAGATATTCTCCCGCAAATAATTGCACAGTATAATCGAACCAAACATAAGTATTTTTACAGATATGCATGCAATAAATTACCTGTACTCTTCCGCTGTTCTACCCAGTGGCTCATCTATGAACGATCCTGCGATTTTTAAATCTTCAAATCTGACGTCGATGCAGAGATATATGTTTCAGGGTTGATGCTATGTCTACATTATGTGAACAGTCTATCTACACCTCATTAAGTTTACATCGTGTCTGCTGAAAGAAGAATGCTAAAGCATTACTTGTAAACTTCGATCCCACTGTATCAGGACCATCCTTTTTCCTAAATGCTCCATCCAAATATATGAAACTCTTTCATGGAAGGATTAAAGTGTCATGGTGTTGATGACAATCCTAATTTCATCGTTCTTGTTAAATGTGATTGAAGTATAAGGTTTGTGTGAGCAGCCTTCCTGGCATATAATTCGCTCATCATATTCTACCGGAACTGTTATATTGAGCGCCATCATTTCTGGGTTTCAGGCTTACTGTCTTGAGAAACTCATAGTTCGCATGTGGTACAATCTTACAGTTCTGCTGTGAAGTGCTGTGCTGGGTGTTGTATGCGCTGGTTCTACACGTTATATCCATTCTGTCTTCGATGTAGTAGTGCTATGATTTCCTCACCATGAAACTCAATAAGTTGATTATTCTGGTCCACAATATGCAGCTCCGTATAGTCCAATGTCTGAACTGCCACTGGAAGGTATATGGCGTTGGTGGGAGTCTCAACAATCTCATACACTGATCCAACTGTGGGGAAAAATCCGTAAATTATATCAATCACTCTAACGTTGAGAGAGGAGTTCCTTGCAATGTTACACTCGACACACATTGTACTGATGGGGAGTATATCCACAGTCTGACCTGACTTGTAAAGTAAAAATTTACTAGGATTCTTCTTCAAAACATGTCGCTTTGTGAAACCCAGTAGTCGTCCCATTGAAGCTCCCTGGTTAAAGTCAATCGTATTCACAGTCCTTATTTCAGATTTAAGTTTATTGATGGTTCCACGTAGCTCAATCCCTTTTCCAGATTGTTTTAAATCTTTTTTTTTAAATCGCCTGTATCATATGCAATGGGTTCTGTTGGCACAATTTCATCTTTACCATTAACTTCCAGATGCATTTTATTGTTAGCCACTATGATATTTGGGATGCTGTTGTATGTCTTCAGCGCAGTTAGCGCAATACTCCAATTTCCAGTGCTTAGATCACTTGGTAGAAAGTAATCCGCACGTAATACTGATAATCGTTCTTTTAAAGTGAGAGTATATGACATTGCACCTGACCTTCAGCTGCTGAAATCGTGCTTAATGCACCTCCTTATATATCCTTCTTCGTAAACATTAGCAGAAATATGATACATAGATGACCACACAGCCATGTATTAAAGTTTTTGATAGCGCTGAAAATTGTAAAACACATGGTTTTTGCTGGTGAAGTGTCATTGTAATTCTTCCGGAGACTGCGTATCACCAAATGGGTCAAAGTGGTAGATTTTACTTGTATTTTTGAACATATTCCACCCAGTGTGGGTTCCGGGTCTTCCAACAACATCTAAATGCTCAATTCCACATTTCCACTCAGTATTTGGTAATGTATCCCACATAAACACACCGAGGAATTTCGGGATGTTGAATTTTCTGTAAGAAACTGAAGCAGATATGTATTTGTAAGCGCTCTCTCTGGTAGGATCGCTAAGGGGTTTTATCTTTTTATTTATGAAGAGACACAGTCCTTTCTTGTATTGTTTCCTGATGGCTACTGCTTCCAATACGCGGCTATGTCTTCTTGCTTCCTCTAGTTGCTCCTGAGGGTCCCTTAATCAGCCTTGTTGCACCTTTCTGCTTAAGAGCACTTTTAGCAGCATACATCGCTGAGAGGGTACAGTTTTGTAAACATCCCTACTCCCTCTTCTTCCTCTTCATCATCGTCATCGTATTCTTCTTCTTCTTTAGCGTATTATGAGTGGCATTCATATCTTGGTTTAAATTCACACGCACACCCAACTTAACTTTACCATGCATGATATTATCAACTGCAAATTCTGCAATGTGCTGTCCTATACCAATATCCCTTCTCGCGCTTATTGCTTTGGCTTTATCAGCTAAAATTCTATCTGCAGCTTGAGGCCCTGTGAGATCTTCATTTGCTATGTATGCCATGTCATGTTCCGTATCCGACTTGTCAAGAAGTTTAATTCTCTTATCACCCCGCGCCAACTGGTTCTGAAGCTCTGTTCCAGGTCCACAGTTGTTATATTCAGGAACGTGTAATTTGACCGGTAGTTGTTCGAGAATATCAATACATCCTCTAATGTGTCTCCTAACGCGCATGTTATATTACTACAGTCGCTGCAGTCTGCACACGCCATTAAATAGCAAATCATTGGCATCAATCAAACTGTTTTATGCTGCAGGAAAACCATGCCATAGTGCTCTGTTATCTCAATGATATATTACCCTCTCCATGAGAAAGACATACAGTTCCTACCTCTTCTGCAGCCGTTAGTATGGACCACAAAAACTGAAGCGCATCCACATCTGAGCATTCACTGTTCTTTTCAGATGTTTCGCGATGCTTTCTTTCAGGTAGGTCAGCGTTAAGTAGTCATGTATGTCACGCCGCTCCATCACAGTCTTCAAATACCTATTTTATAACACTCCACTGTCATCTGTTTGAAGGTTGTCTAGACATCAATTCATTAATGGTAACGTGTCTATGAGGGTATGTTTTGCATGATACTTTGTGTAGATCTCGAACTACTGTGTCCATACCTATTCGATGTACCTCTTTCTCTAAGCAAGGAAATTATTGAATCAACCTTCATTGAATGAGCTCTATTAGAAGAAGCAGCTGATGCCATGAGCAGTAGCAGCCGATCTATTAGCTCACTGGGATCGTAATATTTATATACTGAGGGAACAGATTGTTCAGTCTTTCATGCTGAATGCTAGTCTCATCACTACTGCTATGTTCTGCATCTAATATCGACTTCATGTTGGTTTTGTATGCCGCGGTGCTATGGCTTTTTGGTGTTCCAGTTTTTTTCTTATGTAAATCTGTCAGTTCACTATACATTTCCAGATTATTCGGTAAATAATTTATGGATTGCGGGTCGTAGGAAATGAGATTCAGTAGACCAAGTGTACTTTAAAATTCTCTATCACCTCTCTGTATTGTGTGCTCGGTTAAACGTATAGGCTGCGTGCCCAACATGTATGGTTTTGCCATGCTGATGCAGTGTATTCTTAAAATTATAAAGAATGTAGCAACCAGTCGCGGAAATATAATTTATTTATCTTGTTGCAAATCGATTTCGACCTATATCAGTCTTCATCGGTGCATTTTCTAACCGATACATGCCATAAGTAGAAGTACTATCTATTTACAACAAGATAAATAAATTATGTTTCCGCGACTGCTTGCTACATTCTTTATAATTTGCATGGTCGCTGCACAGGAAGGGAACCTTATGGAGCACACCATTCAAAAGCAGTGTATTCTGTTTATCCTAACGTCGTTGTTATGATTAATGAAATCGACTTTGCATCGTGATTTTAGCGAGAGTTGCTCGAGAGACTCAGTAACTGGCTTAAGGATTTATTTTAGTGCTTCCTCCCGTTCCAGATATCTTAACTTTAGCAGTCGTAATTTCTCTCTAACAGCTTTCCGACCCTCAATGAATCTATGCTTAGTTGACATCACGCTATATACTAGGCACAGCTCTGCTAAAAGTACAGCATATAGATTCTTCTCCACCTTCTTTTCGATAGCCTCTGCCTCTACAGTTACGTCGCTTACTTTCTTCTCAGTTACATGAACTTCATCCTTTAATGCCTTGAACGCTGTCAGAAGAGTCATATAATGCGTCACTAGCTCTTTGCGTGCGCCTCCAACTTCACGTTAGAGAGTCTGAATTTTTGCGTCTAGGTACAACATCCTCTCAGGTTGAGACCTCGACATGGGTGTGAATTTGTCCATCATGTGATGTGTGCTCATCTCTTTTTTATAGCTACATATACAGTAACTCTTGAAAGTTTCGTCTACATCTACCATCACTCAATTTTCTTATTCTATCAATGATAAGAAACCTGTACTGTGTGCGATACCATCAGTCTCCATGTATTTTTACAAATTCATATTAGTGCTACATGTGCATGGTAAATATACTTTAAATAAATATTTCTTGTTTGAGGGCTATAATGAGGTTTGCTTTCTACCTAACCAACTATTTTGGGATTCTGGACTATGTCTCACTCAAATAAAATACATCAATACCCATATGGTGACAAAAACAGAAAAAATCATCGCATTTGATCCTGCTTTTCCACAACAACATTGTCGAAAGTGAAGCTCTGCTTTCATCTTACAAGCAAGCAGGGTGACATGCACTGGAATTTAGTCATTTATGTAATCTTAATGGGTATCACTGTCTGTCTGAATGTCAAGTTCACTAGCATGTGCTTGATTTGTCTCACACCGTCAAGTTCCAAACGCCATCAATAGTAGTCCAGATTTAAAACGATTCTAAGTCCACCAGGCTATCAGATCGTGAGTAAAGCAAAAGACATGTGATGTGATCGTTTTAACTAGCCTGTCAGAAGTGTAACACACGATGAACAGCGTGTGTGGGGGGAGGGGGGAGGGGAGAGGGGGGACTGGGGAGGGGGGGAGCGGATTATATATATATAATCCACTTCACGTCTTCGTGAGAAGCAGTCTCCACTCTTTGCAATTAAGAGTGTAAGTGCAGACCAGATGTGACTCTAATCAAAGAAATAGTATCGATAGGAACTGAGAGATGTATACCAAACAAATTAGCAAAAGACGGAACTGATCCGCCATGGTACGCAAAACTGGTGACAACACTGTTGCAGAAGCAACGAAGAAAGCATTCCAAGTTTAACCGAACGCAAAACCCTCAAGCTGGACGATCTTTTACAGAAGTTCGAAATTTAGCCTTGAAAGCAATGCAAGATGCTCATAATGGTTTCTAGAACGTTAATTTGTCTCAAAACTTGGTAGAAAATCCAAAGAGATTCCGGTCATGTGTAAAAGATACTAGCGGAAAGCCACAATCAATACCTTCTCTGCGCGATAGCGATGGAAATACTATCGATGACAGTGCTGATGAAGCAGAGTTGCTAAACACTGCCTTTCGAAATTCCTTCACCAAACAAGACAACACAAATATTCCGGAATTCAAATGAAGAACAGCCGCCAACATGAGTAATGTAGAAGTACATATCCTTGGAGTAATGAAACTACTTACATCACTTAATATAAACAAATCTTCCAGTCCAGATTGCATACCAATCAGCTTCCTTTCAGAGTATCCTGATACAATAGCTCCATATTTGACAAACATTTGTAATCGCTCGCACGACGAAAGATCCATACACACATATTGGAAAGTAGCATTAAGTCACACCAATATTCAAGAAAGGCATTACGAGTAATCCAATGTAACAGTTCTGATACTAAATGTAACTGGGTTTTCTCTTTTGATGCTAGTCAATTGTCAGGATGAGCATTTTAAAGCATTATGTCAGGGTGAAAATACTAAATTAATTAATTTTTATCTCTTAACAACATGTGGGCAGGGTGGTTTCTTCCTTGGCTCGGGTATGCAGTCGAATGAAACATCATTTTTACATAAGATAACTTTTATTGAAGATTTGTACAACTGTTTCTTACTCGATGTTCTGGCTCGGAGAGCGGCAGCTGTGTCGTTTGCGAAGTCTTCTGCTGCGGCAGCGGCGGCGGCGGCGGCGGCGGCGTCGGATTACGCGTGGCAGTGTGTATCTCGTGTCGCCGTCTCGCTCAGCTGACTGGAGACGCGCAGCGCGAGGTGAGCCGTTTAATTATTGCGAGCGAAGTCGTGCATCGGATGGTGATACCTTGGATGTGGCGTCCCAGTGTTTCTCTTCTCTAAGCAGCCGCGTGTGTTGTGCGTCGGCCAGCGGAGCGTCGCGGCGGGGGAAGGCCAGTGTCCTGGACTCGAACACCGGACTCCCGCTTGCCAGTCTTCGGCTGTCAGATCTACATCCCAGCTCACAGGTGACTGCTGATGTGAGGCCGTCTCCTTCCCGTCCTCACGAGTCACCCGGGTATGTAAAAATCAGACTTCAAATACCGTTTAACTTCTGTCTTCTGGCGCCGCGGCTGCTGCTTACTATTCCATTACAGCGGCGGACTTGGTGCGTCTGTGCATGATGCAGTCTCTTCTTGCATGACGGTCTTCAGCACCGAAACTGACTGAAAACTACTGCTACGCTTCTTCACTTCTTCGTCTTCTTCGTCTCTCGTCTCTCGTATTTATTCACTTCAGTTTACTGGAGGTGAACGACTTCACGGTCATTGCCTCTTCTGTCGTGTTGAGAAGCTTCTCGAAGAATCTTCTTAACGTCTGTCATTGGCTCTTGGAATGTAGGCGAGGGCCTTTAATCACATGTGACGACTGAGAAATACGTGAGCCGGTCATTGCCTCTTCTGTCACGTTGAAAAGCTTCTCGAAGAATCTTCTTAACGTCGGTCATCGGCTCTTGGAATGTAGGCGAGGGCCTTTGCTCACATGCGACAACTGAGAAGCACGTGAGCCGGTCGGGCGATGCCCTGACGGCTGAATCGACAGCGCCCGCTTATGTGGAACTTGCTGACTTCACGGTCATTGTCTCTTCTGCTCTGCTGTTCTGCCCGCTGTTTGCCAGTATGTAACTCTCTAAACTAAACCAAGTTTTTCATTTATATTCTAATTTCTACTTCACTTTGATTTCACTATTTGCTTAAGTACCACTCAACACCACTAAATTACAGCCCCATATCATTAACTTCGATGTGCAGCATGATTTTGGAACATATATTGTGTTCGAACATTATGAATTACCTCGAAGAGAACGGTCTATTGACACACAGTCAGCATGGATGTAGAAAATATCAACTTGTGAAACACAATTGGCTCTTTGCACACACGAAGCGATGGGTGCTATCGACGAGGGATTTCAAGTTGATTCTGTGTTTCTAGATTTCCAGAAGATTTTGACACAGTACATCAGAATGGGCTTGTAACCAAATTGCGTGCTTATGGAATGTCGTTTCAGTTATGTGGCTGGATTCGTGATTTCCTGTCAGAGAGGTCACAGTTCGTAGTAACTGACGGAAAGTCATCGACTAAAACAGAAGTGACTGCTGGCGTTCCCAAAAGAAGTGTGATAGGCCATCTGCTGCTTCTTATATATATATAAACGATTTAGAAGACAATCTGAGCAGCCGTCTTAGGTTGTTTACAGATGATGCTGTCGTTTATCGTCTAGTAAAATCAAAAGAACACCAAAACCAATTGCAAAACAATCTGGATAATATATGCGTATGGTGCGAAAATTGGTAATCGACCCAAAAATAATCAAAAGTGCAAGGTCATTCATACGAGTGCTAAAAGGAATCCATTAAACTTCGGTTGCACAATAAATCAGTTAAATCTAAAGGCTGTAAATTAAACTAAATAGCTAGGAATTACAATTACGAACAACTTAAATTGGAAAGAACACATGGAAAATATTGTGGGAAAGCTGATCAGAAGATTGAGTTTTATTGGCAGATCACTTAGAAGGTGCGACAGGTCTGCTAAAGACAGTGCAACACTACGCTTCTCCTCCCTCTTTTGGAGTAGTGCTGCGCCGTGTGGGATCCATACCAGAGAGGATTAACGGAGTACATCGAGAAAGTTCAGAAAATAGCATCACGTTTTGTATTATCGAGAAATAAGAAAGAGAGTGTTACTGACATTATACAGAATTTGGGGTGGATATCATTAAGAGAAAGATGTGTCTCGTTGCGACGGGATCTTCTCACGAAATTCAATCACCAACTTTCCGAATGCGAAAATATTTTTATGAAGCCAACCTCCATAGGGAGAAACGATCATTTTAATAAAATGTGGGAAATCAGAACTCGCAAGGAAAGATATAGGTGTTCATTTTTCTGGTCGGTGTTCGAGAGTGGTCTAAAAAATGGTTCAAATGGTTCTGAGCACTATGCGACTTACCTTCTGAGGTCGTCAGTCACCTAGAACTTAGAACTAATTAAACCTAAATAACCTAAGGACATCACACACATCCATGCCCGAGGCAGGATTCGAACCTGCGACCGTAGCGGTCGCTCGGTTCCAGACTGTAGCGCCTAGAACCGCTCGGTCACAGCGGCTGGCCATTGGACCTGTAACAAAATAATTTTGTGTATGTCATTTTCAATACATTTGCTATCATTATACGTGGTTTAATAGAAATTTATTAAATTCTGACTAAATCATGACGTGTTGAATCAAATGTCATTTTCCTCGCTAGCAAAATTGTGACAAAAGCGTGCACCGAAAACAGATTTCTGAAGACGTCGCAAAACGGCTAGGTACGCTGATAGAAAATTCAATTTAGAATTTCGGCATCTAATTGCGATGAAGTTCGCAGCTATCATGCTCAAGTTATGCTTCCCGTCAATTTGAAAAATAAGATTTCGAGAAAAACACGTTTAAAAACTTGTGCTACATTTCTTCTACATCTAAATCATACTCCGCAAGTCACCTAACGATGTGTGGAGGAGGCTATTTCTGGTAGCACTAACTGACCCCTCTACCCTTGTCCATTCGCGAATGGCGCTTGGGAAGAATGATTATCGGTAAGCCTCTGAATTAGCTCTAATTTATCTAATTTTGTCGTATGGTCATTTCGCGAGATATACAGGGTGGTCCATCTGAAAATTCGGATGAGATTATCTCCAAAACTACACATCGGTTAAAAATCATGGGTAAGACAAGTTCGTAAGCTCAAAGGGGATATCAAATGATACTACACGTGACCTCCAGCCCCAGCCCTCTTGGGTGGGGCAGGGGACAACTTTTAAATCTTAAACAGAAACACAAATTTTTATTGTAGACTCGGATTCTGCATAGAAAAGTAAATAAGTTTTGTCTGAAAAATTTTTTAAACCATTGACAGATGGAGCTGAAATCGAAAAAATTAATATTGGGGAAGAACTCTGATTTATTTAGAATTATCCAAGAAAGACCCATCAAATCGATAAAAAATGTGGACTAATCTTTCCTTACGCTAAATTAAGCTATTTTTGTTAAAATGTACTGTATCCTACTTTTAGCGTTATCCAGGAACAACGACGTCCATCAAATCGATAAAAAATGTGGACTAATTCTTTCCTTACGCTAAATTAAGCTATTTTTGTTAAAATGTACTGTATCCTACTTTTAGCGTTACCCAGGAACAACGACGTGGACGTAGTAGAATGATGTTCCCATGGGGTGCTTCATTTGTCTGAGACCCCTTGCCTCTCACGATTTGGGCTGCTTAATTAATGAAATTAGCCACGAAGACATTGTTCAAAATTATCCCCATTTGCTTCAATGCAGAAAGTCAATCGTCTGCGAAAGTTGTCCACAGTTTTGAGCAGCCCATCCCGTGGTATGGCTGCACACGCTCTTCGAATGCGTTGCTCTATATCGTTTCGGGTTTTGGGATGTCTTTCATAAACAATATTTTTTAAATAAACCCACAATAAACAATCAGGAGATGTTAGGTCTGATGAACGTGGAGGCCACTGAATTGGTCCGCCACGTCCTACCCACCGACCAGGGTACCGTAAATTTAAAACGTTCGGCACATTTTTAGCATATGGGGAGCTGCTCCGTCCTGTTGGAGCCACATTCGTTGCCTAGCTTCTAAATCAACATCTTCCATTAGCTCCAACAAATCAGAGCGGAGAAGTTGTAAATAAGATTCCCCAGGAACATTTCGGTCAAAAAAATACGGTCCTATCAAGTAACCGTTTAAAATTGCAGACCAGACCATTAACAACCATTTGTGTTGACTGTCAACGGGTCTGTGCCAGTGCGGATTGACAGGAGACCAATAATGATAACCAGACGATTTAATTCTCCATTGTTTTTGAATGTGACTTCAACGGTGAACATAACGTATTTAAAAAAATCATTGTCACCTCTTATCATTTCCAAGGCCCATTGGCAGAAATACACCCGTATTTGTATATCTTTCAGCGTTAATGCCTGTGTCAATGTGTTATGATACACATGATATTTATGTGGCTTCAAAATCCTCAAAACAGTTGATTTCGGTATTCCAGGTTGTCTCTGAATCGCACGACTACTAATTTCGGAATCCAGCTGAACACAGGCGAGAACGGTAAGGGCACGAGCGTCATTTTCATTGTATTCGCGATGACGAGGTGGAAGGCGCATGTATCAATTTCGAGCTCGTTGAGAGCATTTTCGAATAATGTTTTCGCTTGAATGTCGTCTGTTTGGGAAACGATCCGCATACAATTGCGCAGCTGCAGCATAATTGTTGTGGCATTCACCTAATTAACATCACATCAACAGTCTCTGTAGGAGGATAGTGAACAATGTTTAGCTAAAGAATAATTTACTTTCGTCAGTTCATGTTTACGGTTCACAATCTGGAAGTGAAGTGACGTCTGATCGCATTGCACCGACCTTTATACTGAGCCATAGTTCGCAGTGTGGCCACAGTAGCGCCACAGTCGGGTGAGTAATGCAATTGTGAAGAGTTCCCTAACGAGATTTTAATACCATTCCGCCTCTCTCTATCAAAAACTGTGGCAGGTAGGATACATTTTGTAAAAAAAAATAGCTTAATTTGGCGTAATGAAAGAACTAGTGCACATTTTGTATCTAAATAAATCGGAGTTCTTTCCCAATTACAATTTTTCTCGATTTCAGCACCATCTGTCAATGGTTTAAAAAATGTTTCAGAGAAAACTTGATTACTTTTTTTTATGGAGAATCCGAATCTGCAATAAAAAATGGGTGTTTCCGATTAAGATTTAAAAGTTGCCGCCCGCCCCACACAAGGTGGCGGGGGCTGGGGTTCACGTGTAGTATCATTTTATATCCCCCTTTGAACTTACGAACTTGTCTTATTTACTATTTTTACCAAATGTATATTTTTCGAGATAATCTCATCCGAAACCTCAGATGGACCACCCTGTATGTGTGAGGAAAAACTAAGTTGTCCGACTCTTCACGGAGAGCGCCCTCTCGAAGTTTCCACAGTAAACCTCTCCGTGACGCAGAACACATCTCTTGTACCGTCTGCTGCTGGAGGTTGTTGAGCCTCTGTAACGCTCTTACGCCGACTAAACGATCCCGTGAGGAAACACGCTCGTCTTCGTTCGAACTTCTCTATCTCTTGTATCAGCCATACCTCGTAAGGGTCCCATATTGATTAACAGTACTCAAGAATTCGTCGAACAAGGGCCTTTTAGCCATTTAATTCCTCGTTGTGTTACATTTCCTTAAGATTCTTCCGATGAATGTCAGTCCGGCTGCTTTCCTACTATTTGTTTTATGTGGTCATTCCACTTAAGGTCGCTCTTAATAGTTAGTCCTAGATAATTTATGGTAGATGCTGGTTCCAGCAGTTTGTCATCAATAGGATAGTTGCACAGCAGTGCATTTATTTTCCTATGTATGAGCAATATGTTAGATTTATTGACGTCCACGGCTAGCTGTCATAGCCTGCACCATTCACCAATCCTCTGCATTTCTTCTGGCGTTGCTGCTTTCTTATAGGGAACCGCATCGTCAGCGAAAGGTCTTAAAGAGTTTCTGATGCTTTCCGCAAATCATTAATATGCACTGTAAACATTTGTTCCGGTAAGAGCGACCTGTTGCGTTCTGTCTGAAAGGAGGTATTGGATATAGTCGCAAATATGCTCCCATACTGATAAATTCGTATTTTTTTTACTAACCGTCAGTGCAGGACAATGTCAAATGCCTTCCTGAATTCAAGTAACGGGGCATCAACCTGATAGCCTTATGTAGATAAACAGCAACAGCTGGACTGCACAGCCATCGTTCCAGACCCTAATATAGGTCCCCCTCATCTTCTTCGCGGGTGTTCCTGCGGGCCTCTTTGGCCGCTGCACTGCTTGCTCGAAACGCTTCTCGCCCGCTTTTGTGCAGACGTTGTAACAGGCTGTTCCGTCCTCAAGTTGAAGCACGTTCATAGTTTCTTTAATGCCTGTTAGGCTGTAGTTGAAACAGCATATCGACTATTCTTTTCCCTCTGTCAATGGTTTTGAGGCACACTTTTTCACAAATCGCCTTATAACTTGATAACGGAGTTTCTGGCGAACTTGAGATGAACACTACATACCGCAAAACACATTTTAAGCGTAAAAAGAAAAAAAAATAGATTTTTTGAAATTTTCAAATAGGACTAATCCTCTTAAACGCACTGAAGATAAACTATTGAATAGCGACATCTATATCTGTAATATAAATAAAGATAGGGTTTGCGACTGGCAGCTATATTCCTTTTTATTTTTTGAAGTACTCTACAGTCTCTGTGGACAACAGTTCCGATGGAAACATACTGTATTTGGTTTATACAGTAATTGACCTTATTGTGCCGTTTGATTAGTTATTTGAATCGGAAATATCGAGAAATGACACTGATCATAATATCGAGAGAATAACCAAGTGACTGGCTTTTGAGAATGGGAGGAAGGTATGTTTTCGGCTTGGCTGGCTCCAGTAGCAACAGCTGTTCCGTACGGAAGAAGTTAATACATTTCCCGTACGTAAAACACTGAATTCGCTTTGCAGTATCATAACCGTCCCATCGTTGTCCTAAACAATTTCATTGTTAGCTTCAAACATTCCGTAAAAAATGCACAGCACTGAGAAACAGAATATATAAGAAAAAATCGCAGAAATTACGTTGCGAATCACAGTTGTCATCCGCAGGTAAATGGTAGCCGGAAGCTGAGGTAACAGTGTGATACGGCAGCTGCGCACAGGACGGAAGGTTTGACCACACAGGTGCTTTGATCGGTAGTTGTCCCGTTAAACAACTAGCTGTCAGTCACTTCGTTATTCTGATCCATATGTAATAACACTCCCTATTCTTGAGAGTGATTTATCTTTAACCGTTCCTCGGGTACTTTCAAAATTTATGTCACTTTCAACTACATAAATATAAGTGGTTCGCTCGATAACGAGTTAAGGGTTTACATCACCGACCCCCGAGGTAGACTGCGAATGACGACACCTAACCGTTTCTCACTTGCTCGCACAGGGCGCATTTCCGCCACAGATCGCCTTTTCTAGCGTCATTTGTTACGTTAATCTGATTAATTTGCTTATCTCTCGAAAGTTATTGTTAACAAATAGTATATATGAGACGTCAGCATGATTAAGAATTCGAGCATTATTAGGCTGTTTTTTTAATAAAATATTTATTAATTATGATCATTTGAATTTTTGACGTGAAGTCTGTACGGGAGTTTCCGCAGGCTGCGTAGTTCAACGACGAAGTCCCCCCTGACTGAACCTTTCCCCCACTCGAGGTCCAGGTCTCTTGACCTTGTGTCATAGTGGAGAGGGCAACCTGTCATTCTCTTCTGACTCGCACAGCTAAAGCAGTGAATGTTACTCTACAACAAAATCTAATCATGACCTGCAACGTCGCATAAATTCCACAACTCCTTTATTTGAATAAAAGTTCTTGAACACAAGAAGCAAATAACTGTGATAGAAATACAACTTATTATGAAATTATGATATATTTAGAAACGAGGTGCTGCATGAAGGATGTTGGCCACAATCATAAATAGGTAAATGAAAGTTGCCATCTAACTGTTATGTTGAGTAGAATCTTCATATATAAATGATGCTCTAAGCCCCACTCACCTATTCTAACTCCGATTAAAAAGAAACGCGAACTGACTGTAATTCACCCTGCAAGTGGAGTAGAAAAGAGTTTGGCACCTGCAATAATTTAATTTGATAAATAAGTTAAATAAAGGAAAGTTTCAGTAACGTAGTGAGAAATGAAAGGGTTGCTCTACCGATTAACAGAATGAAAGTTCTGTCCAAAATAACAATATGATTTATTATGACTAAACTCAAAATAATAAACAAAACACATGAAACATTTACAATACATCAAATTGGCTCAAATTGGATACTCAAATAAATGCTGTGAAGGTGAAGTTGTCCCTAAACTAGATTGTGACATTTATTACGAAGTGGTATGTGGAGCCAATTCCTTGCAACTCAAATCTTAAGAGGAACACACAGCCAACGCAACATTAATTGCTGCTACAGTAGTGAGAACTCAGACAATGAACACCCAAGTCAGAACAAAGTTAGAAAAAAGACGAACAGGCGCGCTCTGCTGACCGCTCATTATCACCTAGGAAAATCCCTAATCTGCCTTCTTCTTAACTACAAGAACACGATCTGGCGTACCGGAGGCGATGGCTGGTTGCTTCGACGTCCCGTCGTGGTGATGATAATGTCGCGAGTACAGCCCGAAACAAATTATCCTGGTCTGGTTGTTCCAGACTAAAGACTTCCTAGCAATACAAATGCGCCTCTGAGGGAGACGAAGAAGGCTCGCCACACGATCACTGACGGTACAGTGACTGATTTTAACAAGCGAAGTCACACAGTAACTCCAATACAGTCAACTTTAGCCAAAACTGCTCAAGACAGACAACATAGTCCGCTTGTACACAGAACGCTCAATTGCCAACTGTACTCGGAAAGTTACGTTAAAGTCGAAACTCCAGCAACTTCGTCAAACAGTTACAATTAAATAAAAGTATATTAGACAGCAACGGAAGGGAAGCGGTCCAGAGCAGCGAGGGCTCAGCCTTGTAACCTACTCCGACCGAAAGGCGAGAGCCGACTCCCACAAGAGCACCTGTACAAACCGAACACAGAACATTCCCGCCCCCACGATAGTGGCCGTTGTTAAACGTTCCAATCAGCAACTCGAAAACCGGCGGAAAATTCCACTCTATTGCCGAAGCACTACCTTGCGCCAATGGAGATTCTTGGCGCCAATTTCTGCCCCGATTTTGCTATGCCCTGGAGCTATGACCTGAGCAAGCCAATCACAGTTACGATTTTGCAGAAAACGCGGGAAATTGCCCGCCAAGACTGCCTGGGAACACAAGTCTTTCCCACGCCTCGCTGGTAGCCCGCCAGAAACAGTTTTCACTAAGTTTCTGCGAAGTAACGGAATCTCTAGCCCAGCCGCTCCGTCAGGCCCCTGTGGGCGTGTCGCCGCCGCTCTTATGACAATGTCAGCGTCTGGAAAGCATTCAGTCGACTCCCTCACACCTGTCGGCTTAACCCTTTCATGATCAGCAGAGCCCGCCTGTCACCGGACCACCTGGGGGAAGTCAGCGTGTGACGGAATAGCGACTTTTCACCGCATGCAATTAGAGAGGAAGATCAAATTACTCAGAGAAATATGAGGGGGGCTCATGCCACCTTTCAAAATAAGTTATTAAATTAGTAGGGGATCTGGGGAAATACAGTGCGTGAAATTTAGTAGGCAGTGCTGCTAACTCTGGCACTAACAATCGCTTTAACCAGGCTGGCCAAATGGTTCAAATGGCTCTAAACACTATGGGACTTAACATCTGAGGTCATCAGTCCCCTAGACTTAGAACAACTTAAACCTAACTAACCTAAGGACATCACACACACCCATGCCCGATGCAGGATTCGAACCCGCGACCGTAGCAGCCCCGCGGTTCCCGACTGAACCGCTCGGACACAGCAGCCGGCCGAGGCTGACCGTGAGACTAACTGAGCTGGTATAATAGATACCTGTGCATCATTCAATGTTGCTTCAACTTTGTCCCAGCGTTCATCAATCATAGTGACAGGAGAATGGTGGCGTACCAGTCTCTCGGCAACCCACGACCACGTGTTTTCTGTTGGTGACAGATCTGGAGAACATGCTGGCCAGGGCAATGATCGAACATCCTCTGTATCTACTGTAGGTAAGCAGCTTATCTGGTCAGAATCCATTGCTCGGCATGTGTGCAAGCTAAATTTGAAAATACTATTCCCACTGAACCTCTCGATGTGGTAGTATAATTACCTGTCTTACACGAATGGCCTCAGGTGATGTGGAGATGCTTGTTCTAAAGCTGCTCTGGAGAAATTTATTCTTTCAACAACACTGGCCCCTGGTGATGTAGAGGTGAGTTGTCCTCAGGTTACTGCGGAGAAAATTAATCTCGCAGCGGGTCTGGCCAAAATATTGTCGGCCTGCGGTGTTTTTGGTGGCCTGCCAAGTTCTAAGACGAACCGATTGAAGGGTTGACCCGATTTCTCGTAGAAGGAGCGAGCAGTCTGCCGGATTCTGTCCCTCAGCAGCGGGATGCCAAATTCCTCCTGCAGCAGTCGATTTGAAGAGAGTGTTCAGTCCTGCACCCTACACAGCACCGCGACTTGCGTCAGCGGCCCACACCGTGGCCGGCTACTCGCACTGATCTGACCAGCATTAGGTGGAGTGTAATGCCATGGTGCGGAGGCAGCGACGACCGGGGATTAAGCCGAGCTTACAGGGCGCTGAGACGCCCCACTGCTCTGCTCCTGACGTCAGGAGAGGACTACTGCTTTGCTCTTGGCGGCATTGGAGATAGGTCGCCTTTTCATCACCTTCGTTCCAGTGCGTCGCATCCGAGCTGTAGGCGACGTTTCACTGCATGGACGTTCATGCTACGATTGAACAACGCTGTACCGTCTGCGTAAAGCGCCAATTCTACGCGCAGGGGGTCGTGCACAAACCCCTGCGGCACCCCTGCATGTATTTGCCTCTCTGTGGACGATCCGTCGTCTGGCCTCACATGGTACATCCTCCCAGTCAGGTAGGACCGAAGACGGATCCCGTGCTACGTCGGTATCCCGTGTACAATGTATTTGCACACGAGACCATCGTGCCACACGGAATCAAAGGCCCCAGACACATAGAGAAGCACCGCCCCGAGGTAGAGCCCTGTTTCCAGCGCCCTCATCGCAACCTCCACCGGGCACAGCAGCTGGTGAGAGGTGGTGTGGTCGCTCCGAAATACGAACTATTCCAGGTATGACACTCTCTTGACTACACAGTTCAGGACAGCACACGCTGGACTTCCTTTACCTTGTTGAAAGATATCGGAACGGTGATCTCGAAGATAACTGCAAACTCACCGGCCTTAATACGTCATAAACGTAACAGTTCGTGTCCAAATTACCGGCTATGGGAACCGTAGATGGTCCTGTTATGTACCCAGTTGCACCCAGAACCATTGCGAAAGATGATGAGCCCATGTGATGATGAAAAATACATGATTAAATTAGTAAGTCATATGGAGATATTCGGCCTGCGACATTTCGTACACAGAGCTACTACCTGTGGCAGTAATGTTTATTCTCCTCGCAGCCTCTACACATGGATACGTCCTTGTGATGATGTGTGTAGAACTGGAACTCGTCTGAAAAGAAGACGTGGTACCACTCCAGTGCCCAATGCTATCACTGGGCGGAGTACAGATGTCGGTGCTTCTCTCTTTGCTGCGCTTCAAGGAAAGCCGCAACAATAATTGTCGTGCTGACAGTCTGTGGTACTGCAGACATCGTTTCACTGTCCCTGCGGAGACTTGCCTTACTGCAAACGAGCCTATTTGCTGACTCAGAGTACTTGACGTGTCTGTACGATCCTGCACAGCTGATAGAACAACGTCTCGGTCGATAGTAGCACGCTGCCATCGAGATTCCGTATCGTGCTGAGTATCGACCTGCTGAACCAATCACTTCCTTCTCGCAGTGACAGTCAAAGGATCCTGACCAACACGAGAGGCGATATTTGGAAACGACAAACCGCTGTCATGATTGGTGACGATTGTGCCGGTATCCGACACGTTCTGGTAAATGTTTCCGCTTCTTACACGAAGCTTAGAATGATATTCTTACAAACTATAAACATTCAAATGCGATTTCTGAATGACGAACCTTCTGCATAATCTTTCCTTATATACCGTATGGTAGCGCTGAAATGTTAATGATTTATACAGGATGTAATGGGTGTAAGTTTATATGTGGTACTTCGATATGTACACACATTAGTGTGTTGGTTGTTCTTTCTCTGCTTTGAACAGTCTTCCCATGACCAGGTCACAAACTTTACTACCTGATGTTTTCTGCACCGTCATAAAAATGGCTGGTTCAAATGGCTCTGAGCACTATGCCACTTAAATTCTGAGGTCATCAGTCGCCTAGAACTTAGAACTAATTAAACCTAACTAACCTAAGGACATCACACACATCCATGCCCGAGGCAGGATTCGAACCTGCGACCGTAGCAGTCACGCGGTTCCAGACTGTAGCGCCAGAACCGCACGGCCACTCCGGCCGGCCTGCACCGTCATAACTGCATCACTAACTGGACTACGCCTGTTTGTATTGACTAACCGTTTTGCACCCATGTGCACGCACTTCAACATCTGACCGCTGCCGAGGGACAAATAAACATTAATGGCTTCTTCTTACGACATGTACTTGGAGGTACTAAACAACCTAAAAGCCGGCCGAAGTGGCCGCGTGGTTCTGGCGCTGCAGTCTGGAACCGCGAGACCGCTACGGTCGCAGGTTCCAATCCTGCCTCGGGCATGGATGTGTGTGATGTCCTTAGGTTAGTTAGGTTTAACTAGTTCTAAGTTCTAGGGGACTAATGACCTCAGCAGTTGAGTCCCATAGTGCTCAGAGCCATTTGAACCAACCTAAATACATATGCCTTGTAATACCTATAAACACACACATCAAAAAAAGTTTTGCATCTCATCGGTTCCGAGAGTTCCGGAATCTGTACAGAAAATTTGAATAGAGATACACATAAATATAATTTCCGCCCTTTTTATTACTCATGAACGCCACACATTGCATTTTGTACCACCATACAGCGAGACTTTCAGAGGTGGTGGTCCAGATTGCTGTACACACCGGTACCTCTAATACCCTGTAGCACGTCCTCTTGCATTCATGCATGCCCGTATTCGTCGTGGCATACTATCCACAAGTTCATCAAGGCACTGTTGGTCCAAATTGTCCCACTCCTCAACGGCGATTCGGCGTAGATACCTCAGAGAGATTAGTGGGTCACGTCGGCCATAAACAGCCCGTTTCAATCTATCCCAGGCATGTTCGATAGAGTTCATGTCGGGAGAAGATGCTGGACTCTCTAGTCGAGAGATATCGTTAGCCTCAAGGAATTCATTCACAATATGTGCACGATGGGAACGCGAATTGTCGTCTATGAAGACGAATGCCTCGACAAAATGCTACCGATGTGGTTGCACTATCAGTCGGAGGATGAAATTCACGTATCGTACGGCCCTTACGGCGCCTTCCATGACCACCAGCGCCCTATGTCGGCCCCACATACTGTCACCCCAAAACAGAAGGGAACGTCCATCCTGCTGCACTCGTAGGACAGTGTGTCTAAGGTGTTCAGCCTGTCCGGGTTGCCTCCAAGGTTAGATGGCAACTTTCGTAGGAGTACGATTGTCTGGCTGAAGGCATATGCGACACACATCGATGAAGAGAACGTGATGCCAATCCTGAATGGTCCATTCGGCATGTTGTTGGGCCCATCTGTACCGCGCTGCATGGTTTCGTGGTTGCAACGATGGACCTCGCCTTGAACATCGGATGTGGTTACACATGAGGCAACCTACTGTGCACAGTTTGAGTCGTAACACGACGTCCCGTGGCTGCAGGAAAAGCATTGTTCAGCATGGTGGCATTGGTGTCAGGGTTCCTCCGAGCCGTAATCCGTAGGTATCGGTCATCCATTGCAGTAGTAGCCATTGGGCGGCCTGGGCGAGGCATTTAATCGACAGTTCCAGTCTCTCCGTATCTCCTCCATGTCCGAACAACATCGCTTTGGTTCACTCCGAGACACCTGGACCCTTCCCTTCTTGACAACCATTCCTGGAACAAAGTAACAATGCGGACGCGATCGAACGGCGGTTCGCGGCGTGGCTGAACTACAGACAACACGAGCCGTGTACCTCCTTCCTGGTGGAATGACTGGAACTGATCGGCTGTCGGACCCCCTCCGTCTAATAGGCGCTGCTCATGCATGGTTGTTTACATCTTTGGGCGGGTTTAGTTACATCTCTGAACAGTCAAAGGGACTGAGTCTGTGATACAACCACAGTCAACATCTATCTTCAGGAGTTCTGGGAACCGGGGTGATGGAAAACGTTTTTTGGTGTGTATATTACCCTGCAGATGACGTAAATACTGATTTAATGTTGTTCAGTGCTCCATCGTCAGTCACTAATATAAATATTTGCACTTGTACTCATCACACCCTGTATATCCAAGCATGAAGTACACTTTTTGCCAATTTGACGTTTGTTGCGTATTGCAATTTTAATGGCAAGGAATGTACGATTATCCGTCAGAAATGCTTTTATAAATAACGCTGGAAATAAAGACATATTCTCTCCTTGGACGATGAACTTATTCTACTACACCGCGAGGAAGCTTGATGACGTTTGTGGACAGTGTGTATAGCGAAAGGTCAGAGGTTGTTTGCTGTTATGTAGAGAAAACCACCTCGGGCATGGGTGTGTGTGTTTGTCCTTAGGATAATTTAGGTTAAGTAGTGTGTAAGTTTAGGGACTGATGACCTTAGCAGTTAAGTGCCATAAGATTTCACACACATTTGAACATTTTTTAGAGAAAACTGTGGCCAACGAAAGACTGCAGGCAGCGGTTCTCGAGTGGATACGTAGTATTCCCAAGTAATAGTTTGGTGTCGCATTAATGAAGTAGCCAGGAAAGTGGCAGCAGTGTATTGACATCGGCGGAGAGTATTTTAAGAGATCCCATGTACGTTGACTCATGTTTAGTGAAAACTGTTCATTAAGAAATGAGGTGCAAAAACTAACTATTGTACCCGTAAACCACTTCCGAAAGCCCCTTGTACTTGAATTTCATACAGCAAGGACGTAGATACAAATTGGCCAATGTATCAGGTGGAAGGCTTGCAGCGTTAGTACGAGCGTCGCGCCTGCGCACCATGCGTAAGCCACTTGCTGACACTGCATGAGCTGTACATCTTTGCAACAGGAACGGGCAGGTATCTTTTGAATAGACCCTAAAGCTTTGGCTGATGCTGGCCCATCAGAAAGGTGGGCACATATTTTTCGGTTGAACACGTTGTTCAGTTTTAAGCACAAAGCACTCTTTTCATGAGAAGCAAATAAGGCAGCAGTAATTTTGACTCCTGTCTTGAGTGGTTGATATCGGCACATTCGATGAGCAGCCTTCAGCGCAATGGGCAGATCGCAACAATCTGCGAGCATTCAAACTGTATTCACGTGATTAGAAATCACAGGAGTGTTAGGTTTCATGTAAACTCTTGTCCTTTTTGTGTTACGTTTTGGATATGATCTTGTCGTGGAAAACGTTATGCCTTTGTTCTCACTTTTGATCTCACCAGAACTCGTGGTGATTTGCATCTGGTTCTGCACTAACCGTCCGTAAATTCAAATGACTTACATACAGATTCCCTTATTTGTAAGGTCATTTGTAAGAAGTTTGTAAATTTATTTACACGAATTTTGATGTTGGGAATGTTGAACTGTCTAATGCGAAGTTCGTATTTATCCATGATGCGTAACTTTATACATGTTGCTTACTAATACATTAACTGGAGTTATCATTTGTTTCGTCATCGAAACTTCATTATCTTACACCTTTTCCTTTATTCACAAATTCTACCACTTGTACGTTATCTCCAAGTGTGTATAGTTACGATTTGATTGATACAAAACATGCTCCATACATTCATTCATACTACAGTTTAGGCAGGGGCAACGAGATACACAGAGCAGATCTTGTAGTTATCGTATGTAAGAAATTTTCAGCAATTCAAGTAAGGAGCCGCAAATGCAGTACTTTGAGATATACGGTGTCACAGACGACGTCGTCGTAAGTTATTGCTTCCATCACACAAGCTCTGTTTTTAGATTATTGGGTAGTGCAGGTCACAAATGAGAAACACATCTGTCGTGTAAAAATTGAGCCTGTAAGCCCCAGTTTTAACATACTTTGCTGCAATACAAAATGATGTTTGCAGTCAGTGTTCTAATTGAAATCTCATACGTTAGTCCGAATAATCTCCACGCTTTTCATTACTTTAAGTGTAAGTTTTATCGTCTCCGAAACAGCACTAGTAGTCATAGTCCCATATTAATGGGTTTTATTCAGTGACCGGTGGTATAGTTCAGGACAGAAATCAATCTTCTATGGACACTGAGGGGTTCTGTTTCAAAAGGAGACACAGGTATGTCACTTTACACAAATCCTTCGTCGAAAGCAGAAGTTACATGTCGCATTTGGTTTTTATCTTGTTTCCTCCACTCGCACAACGAGGCTCGCTGAGCGGGTCGTGACGACAGGGGCGCGCTTACGTCCTCTACGCCTGCAGACATCGCCCCTTCTCTGGATACTCGCTTCTCGCCAAACGTGAATACGGTGCTCCCCTTAGGCGTGGCTCCTTGCCTGTCCTCGTTATCACGTGCCGCTGAAAACGCACCGGAATGTTGTGTTACTTGCTTTTTACAAGTCCTTATGCGTGTGGGTGGATTTGTGACACGTTCCCAGACGTCTTCTTTTACTATTATTGCCTTAAACCGGTCTCTCTGGCTCGTCGTGTCGTTAGTCTACGATTTGCTTAACTTACGGACAGTTTTTGTGGTATTTTTCGCCACTCGACAACAGGTTTTGGTTTAGATTGTCGTTCGACGCATCGACAATGATTCTCTCGAGTCCCTGCGAAAGTTCTTTCTCATCTTCCACTACTTAAAGGAAGAATAAACCTTACTTAGTCTTTAGACATGATGCGTCTGAATGACGATAATTTACTAATTGCTGTGTCATAATCTCAGTTACAAAACTATCAACGACTTTAAGTATAAAGTAATGTTATTGTATGTTTCTAAAATTTTACTTAATTTCCACATAATTTGATTATTCCGTAACAGATCTTCTATGTGGAATACAAATTTTCACAATTTTATTTCTTAGGGACAAGTTTTCGTTATAAAATGCACATTCCACATTACTTAATAAATGAAAAAATGTTTAGCAGTGCTTTCTGTTCCATCTCGAAACTTACTTCTCACTGTAAGATTACTTTTGGTACTGTAAACGATTTATTTAACAGTTACGTTTGGAATGTATAGTTAAGTCAAATATTTGGTTGAGTATTGTAATCAAATTAGGTATGATCAAGTCATTGTCTTCATGTGTTACGTTTCTAGCGTTATGCGACAATTTGTTTTTCTCATGCTTCCTCTGATACTGAATTTACATAGCTCGCGGATTTTAAAATTTTTGTTAAATGTCTTTTTCCGTGTGATGGGTGTTCTGTAATTATTCAACTTTATCGTTTCTCATCGGATGTGAAAGTGCCGGACTACAAAACAGAACGTGTGGTTGTCGATTCCCAGTCGATCCAAGGACAATTTCAAATGTTTGTGGCTTGTTTCACGACTGAAAAATATATGGTAGAGTGAAAAATGTCAGTCTGCATCGTGGTTCACGGCCCACGTTCTACCAATGCCATAGTAGGGGGGTTTCTCTGTCCGACAGTATTCACGGTTGAAATAGTCGTTGATGGGTACCACACTTGAAACAATTGTAGTTGTGGTTTCGTGGCGGACGATGTGGCGCTGAGATTAAAAACTAGCTATAAAACTTTCCACAAAAATCTGTGTTTTTGCTGTTGTGTTAAAACCAGACTACGAGACACAGCTTGCAAGATGTTGTGTCATTCAGACTTAAGTATATAGCTGCAGGAGTATTACAGGTTGTTCTTCATCGTAGAAGACGTAACCGACTACGAAAATGGTGGATTCATCTACATAATTACTGTGAATCACCCAAGTGAATGCAAATATTTATTTTAATGCAAGAACTTAGAGATTATTCAGAGAAATTCGACCTACTATTGTCGAACGTTAAAACAAACTTAAAAAGAAATAAGCAAGTGATATTGTTCGTGCGGAAGTGTAGCTTTCAGTAACGTTAGGTACGTTTCTGTTATTAAATAGAGTAATTAATTCATTAACATTAACGTAAACTAATTTTTAATTGACAGGTTTATGTTACAAGTTCATGTCAACTATTTAATCACTTCTAACATTCTTCAAATGACAACTGATACGCAATTTTCAGCCATAATCTTGCATGTAGGAAACAGAGCGCAGTAAACATCGTGGATGCTGCGCGAATGGCGATAGCTACTATGGCAGGGATGCCAAAGACAAATGCCGTGGAAAGAATAGGCTCAGCGACAATCTGGGGAGGAAGCTTCACAGAGCGTGGCACATTCCGTTGGGATCGTTAATCTTAGTTCTGACGCTATTAAAATTGCTTAACTTTAACAGAGAAAATTATCCAGTGTGGCACAAGCCTTGCTACTACTGTGCTTGAGGAAGAATCAAATGCCTTGAGCAGTTTCCATCACAGCTCAAGAAATGTCGTGTCCTGCACGATCTTTCGATCGCCTGGAGATTTAGTGACTTACGTTGATACTATCTCCATGATGTGTCTTAGCGTTTATAGTGCACCATGGATTTTAGTAATAGCAAAAGCTGTGAAACACTGACTGCTATGTCTTCTAAAGTGGAAGATCATGTGTAATAACAGCAACCAGTAATTAAAAAAATAAAATAAAAGTTCAAAATCACTATTCAGTCCAATTCTCTAACTCTTGCTAATCACTCGATGTACCGCGGGCTGTTGGTAATATCTCCACAAAGGATCTTTCCACTGTAATTTATTCTGATTATCGCAATTACAGTTTGGTTACTATAATTTTTATTTTGCATTTAATTCCTTCTTTCATCTGATGTTACTATATTGTTTTCAAGCAGATTATAAGCCGGTAACGTTTTACGCGCTATCCTGACGTCTGAGCAGGGATCGAGACGCTAGTTTGCATCGCACTTGGTAAAGCATTAGTTTCTAATAAATGTAAACGTAAACACCTCTCACGGATTAGGCCTTAGGCCTGTCGCAATTGGCCAACGATTGCCTACAACGAGTACGAGCAGGGATCTATGATTGTGGAACTGGCGGTCAGCATGTCGCAAATCCCTCCAGCCGTTATTGCCAGTAGGTGATTTCTGAAGATACCTCTCCTTCTAAAGAAGGAAAAACAGCTCGTCTCAAGGGCTGAGTGCGCTCAGTAATAGCTATCAGAAACAATCGAAGGATACACCGGGAACTGAATCCGCGTCCCTCCACAACGAAGGTAGCAACGCTAACCAGTTTTTTTTTTTTTTTTTTTTTTGTCTTCCTTCTTTCGATCTGCTCTTTCGACGTGTTGTCAGTTGTTCTTTGCGGCTGTCGCACGGCACTTTTCAAGTTCTCTAGAGGAGAACTTCACTCAGCTTTCGGTAACAGAGGGTGTGTTCCGGCGGATCATTCGGCTATGGAGGCGTTCTACATTGTCTAATAATCAAATAAAATAATGTCCTGGGTTCAGAGGCAAGGAATGTTTTTGAAGGACAACATTTTCACCTTTGATTGTTAGTTTTTCTTTAAAATCAGCATAAATGTTTATGAATATATACATAATATATGAAAACTCCTGTTGCAAAAATTATTAAATAGAACAAAATTTGTACGGTGGTAGGATTTAATAATACTCCCTCATGTAATAAAATTATTAACAGCCGACCAGTCGCAATGGATAAAGAATTCTTTACCTAGGTTTCAACAAATTTAAATTTGTCTTCTTCAGAAGGAAATCTGCATTCTACAGCATGCTTCATACTATAATTAATACTAACTGATTCAAATGGTTCAAATGGCTCCGAGCACTATGGGCTCAACTGCTGAGGTCATTAGTCCCCTAGAACTTAGAACTACTTAAAGCTAACTAACCTAAGGACACCACACAAATCCATGCCCGAGGCAGGATTCGCACCTGCGGCCATAGCGGCCTCGCGGTTCCAGACTGCAGCGCGGCGATGATACATCAGTCCATACTAATGTAAAATTGCCACCTTCTGAAGAAGACAAATTTAAATTTGTTGAAACCTAGGTAAAGAATTCTTTATCCATTGCAACTGGTCGGCTGTTAATAATTTTATTACGTGGAACCGTTGCTGTTGCGCAGCTATGTTTAAAATACTCCCTCATGTGTTTCACGAAGTTTCAGGAGATTGTGCCGTGGTAGGATTTAATGCTGTGCCCTCATGTGTTTCACGAAGTTGTCATATTTTAAGCAGTGTTATAGCTCGCTGTTGTGGTTAGTTCATAGTTTCTCACGTTTCCCTTGCACTTGTGCCGCAGGGGTCAAATGTCATATCGTCGTTCGAGCAGGTTCCATGGTGCATCGAACGCTACGGCCTACCGGGAAATCTCTAGTCCGTTCGTATTGTTTGGCCAGCACTAGTTGTTAGGGCACTATTTGCACGTAGTACGCCAGGCTGGAGATGACGGCCCACAACAGTCGAATAAAGCACAGAACGCCAGGACGATGACGCAGAGGGCGTTCGTCGTAAGCTATGCGTTAAATAGGCGTAAGTGGAGAACTCGTTCTGTTCGTTATTCAGATCTTTAACTTTGCTTGTATAAAACCACTATTAGGATTTCGCAAAATGTGCGCCTAAAACAGTTTTATTACTCGAGTAGGATGTTATTTAAACCGTATATGAAATATTCTACCCGACTGACCTATATATTTCATATCAGAGTAGTGTCATGAAACCTTATAAACTCACGAGCTATCATACTTGTTCTGTTTCTTCGGTAATTTGCATCGTATTTGTGTTTTAAAGTTATTTGTCGGTCCGAAGACGATTTTTGTATTACTCTTTCGAAACATTGTTTGTTTGTGTCCCACCTCTTACTCATATATTCTATGGTGGTACACTTTACTCTCTTCTGTGGCTCCGGAGTTCATAAGGGTGTTCTTCTTTTTCGTAATTTCCTTGTATATGGAGGTCTGTTTTCAGTTAGTATTGCCGGCCAAAGTGGCCGTGCGGTTCTAGGCGCTGCAGTCTGGAACCGCGAGGCCGCTATGGTCGCAGGTTCGAATCCTGCCTCAGGCATGGATGTGTGTGGTGTCCTTAGGTTAGTTAGCTTTAAGTAGTTCTAAGTTCTAGGGGACTAATGACCTCAGCAGTTGAGCCCATAGTGCTCGGAGCCATTTGAACCATTTGAATCAGTTAGTATTGATTATAGTATGAAGCATGCTGTAGAATGCAGATTTCCTTCGTTATCTCTGACTGTTCTAAGGAGAGGCGGAGTGTATAATGAGTACTTGAGTAAGTACACATTCATTCCGTATGGGATGACAAGATTAGATATTTATAATAATGGCAGTCGGTGCTGATTTCCGAAATATTTAAAAGGCATGTTTACCACCAGTCAGTTTGGATTTCCCCAAGCCAGAGAGAATCCACGAAGTGTCTACAAGATTAGATGCGCCTCTTCTTCCAAAACGTCAACACAATGTCAGGCACTGCTTATCAATTTACAGACTGCGTCTGCTGATGTGGTTACGTGTCTAATTTATTACAGACATGCGCAGCTTGCGCATTCTTCTTATGAAGTCATATGAAAAGATTCTGAGATACAATCACCCCACAGCAAATATAATTTACAGAAGTAGTCAGGTCTATTCTCAGTGTTTCGTATCGTAAGTCTGTCATCATTCCAGGCTTCTGAGACTTCCAAGGAATGAAAGTTGTCAGTGACTGCACAGTTTGTAAATCCATGGCAAATGTCGACAATCTACTCCTATAACTGCCATATCTAGGGCCATTAAAGCTTTCAGGGTTCATGGTGAAACTTTTTTTCTATGCGCGATAGTGGAAGAGGAGTAAGGGGAGATTAAAGAGGACTATTACCTTGATTATAAAGATGTGACGGTTGTGGTTATGAGACCAGAGAACACATATCAACGAACATAGTGCGACGGGAACTGCATAAACAAAACATTCGTGGTAGAGGTGCTTTGCTCAGCCAGGTGAAAACTATAAAAGGGCTTCAGTATAGTGATTTTAATATTATGTAAATTGATTATTTAAATCTGCTGTATCCGTTTGAGCAGTCGATGTCGCTAATGCACAATAATACGGTGGCACACGATTTAGAAGAAGTCAGTTAGAATTCTGATACTGGAAAAGGAAACAGAGATACTGTATAAAGTTCTAGATATGCAGATTTTTTTAAGTACTGTCCTGGACTGAATTACAGTTTTCGGTTTCTCGTGGTGTGAGAGCGTCGCATCCATCATAATCACCTCTACCTCCATAATCATCCTTGTCTCCGTCACCATCATTGTCTTCTTCACCATCATAACTACCTAGAACTTCGAGACAATGACTGCCATCGCTGTCAGCCACCATCACAGTTACCACGCACACCTCCATCACCAGCGCCTCCATCATCAGTACTGCTATTGTTTCCACCACTATTACCATCACTAATATTGTCTCTGTCATCACTACCATCACCATCACCATCATCAGCATCACAGTTACCACGCACACCTCCATCACCAGCGCCTCCATCATCAGTACTGCTATTGTTACCACCACTATTACCATCACTAATATTGTCTCTGTCATCACTACCATCACCATCACCATCATCAGCATCACAGTTACCACGCACACCTCCATCACCAGCGCCTCCATCATCAGTACTGCTATTGTTACCACCACTATTACCATCACTAATATTGTCTCTGTCATCACTACCATTACCATCACCATCATCAGCATCACAGTTACCACGCACACCTCCATCACCAGCGCCTCCATCATCAGTACTGCTATTGTTACCACCACTATTACCATCACTAATATTGTCTCTGTCATCACTACCATCACCATCACCATCATCAGCATCACAGTTACCACGCACACCTCCATCACCAGCGCCTCCATCATCAGTACTGCTATTGTTACCACCACTATTACCATCACTAATATTGTCTCTGTCATCACTACCATCACCATCACCATCATCAGCATCACAGTTACCACGCACACCTCCATCACCAGCGCCACCATCATCAGTACTGCTATTGTTACCACCACTATTACCATCACTAATATTGTCTCTGTCATCACTACCATTACCATCACCATCATCAGCATCACAGTTACCACGCACACCTCCATCACCAGCGCCTCCATCATCAGTACTGCTATTGTTACCACCACTATTACCATCACTAATATTGTCTCTGTCATCACTACCATCACCATCACCATCATCAGCATCACAGTTACCACGCACACCTCCATCACCAGCGCCTCCATCATCAGTACTGCTATTGTTACCACCACTATTACCATCGCTAATATTGTCTCTGTCATCACTACCATCACCATCACCATCATCAGCATCACAGTTACCACGCACACCTCCATCACCAGCGCCTCCATCATCAGTACTGCTATTGTTACCACCACTATTACCATCACTAATATTGTCTCTGTCATCACTACCATCACCATCACCATCACCAGCATCACAGTTACCACGCACACCTCCATCACCAGCGCCTCCATCATCAGTACTGCTATTGTTACCACCACTATTACCATCACTAATATCGTCTCTGTCATCACTACCATCACCATCACTATCCCCATGACAACTACTATCAGCATGACTACCACTATCGTTATGATGGTTACTAACACTATTTCCACCACTAAGTAAAATAAGAAATAATATCCATCCACAGCCGGAAGGAAAAGGCTGTTTTAATATTACGTCATATTCATTTTGATATTTAAGTGCCTATGTTATTCCGAATTACGATGCAAAGTTCCTTTGGACATGCAGTTTCATGCATGCGTGTCCGAAGGAACTTTGCATCGCAATTCGGGATACACACAGCCACTACAATATCGTATTTATCCGCCGTCACCGGGCAAGCAACTTTCAAGTAAAATGCCTAATCTGTAAGGGAATATAGGCTACATAATGAATGTACGAGTACAGATAGTTGACACCTGATTGAAGACATATGGAAGTTTGGATTTGGCCGTGAGTCGTGCACGGATAGCCAAATGGTGCTACACGATCAATTGCAATACATTTCCGGATATCGTCGGACCTTTGCTAATTACTGAAATAGTGTATTCAAGGATCGCAGCCCCCGCCGATGGGTAGTGACGGGTAAGAGAAGTTGACTCTGGTGGGCACTTTGAATATCGACACGGACAATTGAACAAGACTGCATTCTGAGAAGACATATCCGAGTCGCCACTGTGGAGAGTAGGGACTGGACAGCGTTTACTTTCCCATGTTTTTGAGTGGTCGTGGTTCTTCAGTTAGACTACCGGAAGGATAGCCTCAGTTTCATTGTATTTTCTTTGATATTGTTTGATAATAAAATACACTGCTGTCACAAAAAGAAAATAAAAAAAACCAACGCCATAATTTGGTAATTGTAGTCTCTGCTTCGAATCTTCTTAAAAGCAATTTTTTATTTTTTTTTTTACTTTTACTTTCATCTAAATTTCACATTTCTGCCGAATGGAAATTATAATAAACAAATTTTGAAGAAAAAAGGAAATGGTAAGGCGACTGCTCCCGATAAGAAAGTAATCCGGGTTCGCGTCCTCGTCCGGCACACATTTTCATTGTCGTCATTCCATTCTGCAGCTGATGGCGGTCCATATTCGCAACTGCGAATACATTTAGTGTATATTGATTTTGTGTTTATATTATTTTATGCAACACATGCGTGTACTGCACATAAAAAATGCGACCGTATTTGTTTTATGTGAGCGGTGATTCTGTTAGTTATCATCCACGACAATGACGATTGGTTATGTGGTTAGGTTTTTATGTTTCTCAATCATCGAAGTATACTGACTTATATTAGTCTGTATCCATGATTTCCGGGTGATAACTTGAGAAAAGCCTCGGAAATGCTAATGTTTGCCTTAATTGCTTTTAGGGCTAAGCTTGGCTGTGGCCTTTAGAGCTTGCGTACCGTAGCATTCCATCTCTTACTTCAGTTGTAATTCCCTTTGTGCTTCGATGTTCGAGAAAATCAGTCATCTTTGAATTTTGCATGACGTTAAAAAAATGATCGTTATTTATATCGAATGATGTTTTTTGTAGGGGAAATTGGCACAAATTGAGGAGGGTTTTTTATTCCTTACATGATACTAGAAAATTGTGTCCGCTGACAGAAGGAGCTGCTACTAAACAGTCCCACTTCGAAATGCACAGTGTTTGAAAGCCGGAGTTCTTGGCACTGTAGAGAGCACCCTCTCAGATGTAATGGTAAGATGGCCCAGTGGATACTCCGTCGAAAACTGAACACAGATCAAGCACGAAAACAGGAAAAAGGTGTAACGAACTATGAAAAAAAGGAAAATAGAAATAGTGAACGGTCCAAGAACAAGAAATGCAATAAAGACCAGCTCGAAACAGCAACCGCGTCGTGGGTAGCTGGCCAGTGTGTGGAATTGCCAAGCGGACAACCGGTGTCCAAATCTCCGTCGTGCCATTTCTTTTTCCAATAATATAATGAACTGTCCGTCCGGTCAAAGAAATGTTCGTTCTTTTTCTGTAGTCTCGGAATTTGTTATACTATACGTTGGTTATAGAATATGAGCCATGTGGTTACCGTCGCAAGTAAATGTGACGAATAGTGATGACAGGCGAAATACCACATAGACGTCTCACAGAAATGAAAACAACAAACAAATGATGTGAACTATGTTACAACAAAGGAATTGAAGAGTCAAAACTTCCAATACGAACGCAACTCTAACAACATTAAAACATATGTTTTGACAGAACACACAGAAACTGTGTGGTTGTGAAACTGTTGTTGCAGCTTATACGACAAACTTTTATGTTTTCATCATTTCCTTTGGAGTGATCATTCAGTCACATTCATACGAACTTCTATATCGGACAAGGAGGCATATGTCACTGACTTATCAGTCGTAAAAATTAGGTGGTCGGTAAGAGATTTCTATCATATGACAGACGTACTGTCACTAATGCCGTGTGTGACACGCAGACGTGTTTTCAGGTGGAGCATTCGGTTGACTTCTCGCCTTGTCATCAAACATTTGCGATTCCCATACGAAGGCCACTTCCTTTCGGCTGCTAATACAGAAGTTGTGCAGAATCAACTGTCATTATATGTCTCTACCTTACACCTCGCTGCTGCAAACGGACATTACACCACCACACAAATTTGTAGAAGGTGAACAGTGAAAAGAAAAGAAAAAATTAACAGTAGGGAGATTTGAACACGGATTCTCTGTTGGGCAATCCAACACCCTAATCACTTAACCACGACGCAAATAGTATGCCTAGTTCCTCTATATTGCACTTCCTATTTTTGGACTTTTTCCTGTTTCTATTTTGCTTTTTTTTTACAGTCCCGTACACCTTCTTCCTGTTTTCATGCTTGGTTCAAATGGTTCAAATGGCTCTAAGCAATATGAGACTTAACATCTGAGGTCATCAGTCCCCTAGACGTAGAACTACTTAAACCTAACTAACCTAAGGACATGAAACACATCCATGCCCGAGGCAGGATTCGAAACTGAGACCGTAGCAGCCGCGCGGTTCCGGAATGAAGCGCCTAGAACCGTTCCGTCACAGCGGCCGGCATGCTAGGTCTGTGTTCAGTTTTTGACGGGCTATCCACTGGGACCTCTTACCACTAAATCTGAGAGGCGTGCAGTGGGGAGGTTCTCTTGTGAGTGAGATGTTTTCCAGCGGAACTCACAAAGGGGAGGCCTCAGACGCGGCCAACCGATTCGGCTGAAATTTGGCAGGTCGCTTGTGTACAACCTAAAACGGACTCTAAGCTATTTTCGCTAAACACCCTCCCGTTTTTGAGAAAATCACCCCTAAAGGTTACGACGAGCAATTGACTCAAAATTTTCGAGATCGATAGATAATTGTAAATAGAGCATTTTTCATCATCAGGTATGAGGTCCACAAATGCATACTTCTCCAGAAATAGAGGAAAGAAACTTTTTCAACTGCCGCTTATGTACCCACATAGTAAACGCTTTTCGCTGAAAGCGACGATAATAGTCGGCACGGTAGCTCAGCGTGTTCGGTGAGAGGGTCAGCTATCCTCTCTAATAAAAGAACTCAGTGAACGGATCAACGCTGAACCTGAACAGGTGTCACGGACATCAGCCCCTGACAAATGCAACGAACAATAACGAACAAAATGAGATGAAAAAAAAGTGCAACGGCCAAGGTAATTGGCTGGGAAGCAGACAACCCAGGTTCGAATCTCGAGGAAACCGAGCGGATGTTATTCTTCTCGTTTGTATTTTTCCGTATCTCAATTCAAAGGTATAGGAGGTTAATAAGATAAGTAAATAAAAAAGGAATGACAAAAAGGTAGGCAAATAAATTTCTCAAACCTCTTGGGATAGTAAACAACTAAAAGTTTACTCCTGATCACTTTACAATGGCTCTTCCAGTCACTGTTTCGTGTCCTCACCTTTCTTCGAACAGTTAGATGGACGGTACTTGTCATATAAACATTCGAGACAAATATACTCGTGGCATCGAGAACATCTAATGGATGCAATCTTTTGACAGCTACACTGTTCCTTCCGAAGAGTCTGCGGAAAACAAACTTGGTTTACATTCAAAAACTGTCTTTTTCTGCAAATAATTTTGGTGCGTACCAGGCATACGCTATCATTGCCTGAAAAATCGGTGCTGAAAGTCGGTTATGAATTATGCTGTGAATAGTTATTGCATCCGTGCGGTTGTCAATTCCCGCCTCGAAATAAAGTTTTTAACTTAGAGATATAAATAAACATCACTCGACTGTGCACGTCGGTTGACCCTCGTCATCTACAAACATGGTGTCATACATTAGAGTATATTAGTGTGTCCACTCCAGGAATCCAATATTAGACAAAACTTGTTATCAGCAACGTATGGTTTTAAAACATTCTCAAGAAATTTTCTGTAAATCGCAGTTGTCAATTTCCCGGATTTGGTGCAACTGATGTAAACATTTTTCAACGAGTCGGTTAAGCGACTGACCTCTTCTACAGCCCGAGGACCACATGTAACATTCGTTTCTTGTAAACACAGGAAAACCTTAGGCAACACTTTTCCAGAGGCTGTGATGGCATATTGCGCCGTGTACACATGTGCTAGTTTTTTTTTTAATACCAACTGCGACAAGGATTCGTTTTTCTCCCTTATGCAATAACGTGAGCCGAATGTTCACCCGATACCCGCATCCTGTTTGATCGGTGTTGATCACGTAATCTCGATTAAAATGGGTCATAAGCGACGCCATTTGCGTACTGAAAAGAGGGGCCACTATCTGTATATCTTCTATATTTTCTACCTCCTTGTGGGAGACGTATTTAGTGACATGCCGTTGACAAATTATATATTCCGATTTGAAATTCCTTGCCCAAGATAGCGATGCAGCAAACGTAAAATCCTTGTTGGTCGTACATACAAGCGCTGGAGTATTCTTGTTACATTCTCGTTACGACGACGAGATTCGACAAATCGGTCGTATGTCCACTTATTTATTGCGTGGTATTTGTCGTATCTTGTCCCTCATTTAACGATATCATTTTCCCACAATTTTAGGTCCTTCATTTTGTGCGCTGTTGTTGCTCCGTTCTTTTGCAGTGTTTGCAGTGTCTCCTTTTACTTGAGGCGGTGTAGCGCCGTAGTTCTATAGTTTGGTAACCGGTTCGTGATGCTCATCGGTAACAGATGAAGCACAGATTGCCTGCGACGTGGACATTTCCAAAGTGTTATGACCGTTTGGCGAGTCACTAGTCGTGATATCTTCCACTGAATCACCTTTTGCTTTGCTTTCATGGTATAGTTCTTCAGTATCAACAAAAGTCATTTCGTTCGTCAGCTCCAAAAATCGCTCGACTGTAGCCACTCCTATCAATCTGGAACGCCGAGAAACAGAACTGCCTGCTTCCGATAGTCCATTGCAACGTTTTTACAAACCAAAACTCAGCATCGGTAACTTTCCGCTTGCCGTCGTCTGTGACAGGCTCCCAGCTATACAGGGTGTAAATTTTAAGTTGACAAACCAGAATAACTCGAAAAATAAGCTTCACACGAAAAAATGTGTAGATTCCAAAGTTGGTTATTTTCGAGGGGTACATCTGATGGTGCTAAAATCAGCCCGCCACCTCAGTTCCTTGCGGGTGGGGCTGCAGGAAACTTTAAAATTTCAAATGGGAACCCCAATTTTTTTATTACAGAATCAGATTCTGCATAAAAACTCCGTACATTTTGTCTTAAGCATTTGTTTTGATTCTTGGCAGTTGGCGCTGCAATTCAAGAAAATCCATGTTCTCATTTTTGCGTGGAAAATCTTTACAGATAAATAAAAAATACTTATTTACTTCGTAAAGTTTGATTCGCGAAAACTAAAACACTACCTCTCTCCCCATTGCGTGGGGTCTGAGAGAGAGGAAATAGAGTTTTACAAATGTTGACCCAAATATTAATTTTTCCGCAGATTCGGATAAGTTTTGTTTGTGTCGTGGTCATGAGGCCACACAGCTTTTACTTATCAAACAAATCATCTGACTAGCTAACTAACTAACCAAACATCCTACTTACTAACGAGTGAACTCATCAAACTCGCAGAGTAAACAAAGTAAAAGACTAACTGAGGAAAAGACTGACCCACTCACTAACTAAAGATGAACGTATTCCCCCGTAAGATTTGGTGATACTGAAAAGGAGCGATTGGTTTGGTTTTATTGTTGATTATTTGAAAACTCTGCAAGTAAATGAAGTTGGGGGTGCTTGTTTCCAGTGAGTCCCCTCACCTCTCACAGTCGGCCTGCTTGTTGTCCGTAAATCCCTTGCATCTCAGCGTTTTATGAAATCAAGTGTTCAACGTGATGACCTTCAACTTCGATGCATTTATTGACTCGTGCTGTAAATCCCTGCACACATCTTGATAACACGTCTAGTGTAATTGCAGAGCAAGCATCTCTTATCCTTTGCATCATGTTCTCTCGAGTGGTAGGCGTTTCCTGATGAACGATATCCTTTAAATAACCCCATAAGTAAAAGTCTGGCTAGGTAAGTGTCAGGCGATCTGGCTGGCCAATTCACAGTGCCTGCCCTGCCAATCCAGCGACCATGGTAAAGATCTAGTACATAGCGCACTACTAATGAATAATGCGCTAGACAACCATCATGTTGAAACCACATGTTTTGTCGAAGTTCGATGCTCAGGTCTTCAAGTAGATCTGGCAGTTGATTTGCAAGTAGGTTTGGATATTTGTTGCCATTCAAATTACCGTCGATAAAATAGGGACCGATCAGTTTATAGCCAATTATACCACACCAAACATTAACTCGCCGAATTCTCGAATCCAGTGTGGGTTCTGTTCACTTCAATAATACATTTTGTGGCGATTAACTTTGCCGCAATTTATGAATGTTGCCTCATTGGAGAAAAGTACTCCGGCAAAAAAGTTTTGTAGGGAACACATTGTGCTCAGGTGGGAGTGATCTAGATGCTTGTAAAACAATAAACTGGTAGCCAAGATCGCAGGAATTCTTTTTATTCCATGATTACCGGTTTCGGGGAAACTAAAGCCGCCATCATCGAATCTTAGGACACATACAGGTTACAACATCAAGGCAAACAATGGCGATATTAATAGTTGCCTATAAGATGCATTCCTTACAAAATTGTCGTAAGTAGCACATAGGCGTCCAAGAGAGAAGACGTTATAAAGGTTAAGTGTCTCCATCACATACAAGTGCAAGCTAGGTACTATTATTAGAGATGGGGCCCCTCCACGCCCGCAGCAACGTGGTGACCAAACCAAAAGTTCTACTGTCACCTCCGTAAACATGTTAGTTATCTAGTAAGTGGATCACAGGATGCTGGGCTGTGATGTTATCCGTGCGTCTGGGTAGGACTACGCATTAACACGGTCCATCAGGTGATAGATAGTGGACGAAACGCGAGTGAGGGTAGCGATTTGAAGAGCAGAGGGAAAAAAGTGCCAAGGCTCGTGCCGTGGGAAAAAAACCTCTGCGACAGTGGGATGGGTAGTAAGAGCTGTAGTGGCTTACTAGCTGCGATAGTTCATGCAAGGTTGGATTTGTTAGTATGGGTATCATGCATCATTACCGTGGCAAGCGATGGCGATTTATCCCAGTTATTGCAGCCGCTACATTCCTGGAAGAATCAAGATCGTTATACAGTAGTGGGAGATCGGCCATAGATCATCTGACTGTGTGGGGGGTGTGTGGAGCTTGTCTGCATGCAGTGTAGGATACGGCTTCCCTGCGTGGTGCCAGTTATTCGGTAGTCTATTCCAGCTGGATATCCAGTAATGGCGTCTGATTAACAGGGGCTCACCTGTACCGTTATGTTTGCGTATGCGTGGCCATAGATGTTAGATCCTTACAAGTATGTCTTTTGCTCTTTTATTTTTCCATCTATGGTTGTGGTCGTAGTTCCCCAGATTCAGAATAAACGGGTTCTGCGAATGTCTGGAGTTTCTGTATAGTCTTGTAGTGAGTTTGCGGATTACCTCCGTGAGAGTCTCAAGTCGGTATTCCCGGTGAAGGTCCGCGATGCGTGTGTATCGTGGAGCATTGCTTATTATTTTGAGTACTTTGTTTTGTATGAGCTGCAGACGGTGCAGGCGTGTAGGCGCAGCATATCTCCAGACAGGAGCTGCGTACGTCATCACGTGTCGGATAGGTGTCATGTACTTGGACCTCGACACCCTTCTCTTCAGTGTGCTACGCCTGTTGAGCATAGGGTAGAGCCGTTTGAGCCTCGCGCTAGCTCGGTTGGTCATGTGTTGTATGTGGTCCCCCCAGAGTAATTTCCGGTCTAGCCAGACACCGAGGTATTTGACTTTCTCGCGGAAACGTATTGGGCGTGCATGTAGAGTTATTGGTCTGCAGTATCGGTGTTTGCGCAGTTGCTTCGGTCTTCTAGTGAACAGAACGGCTTCGCACTTGTCGACGTTTACTCTAACACGCCATTTCTCCAACCAAGGCTCAGCCACTCTGAGTGCAGTCTGTAGGCGTGACGTAACGTTTGATGGTTTCCAATCTTGCGGGAGGATGGCTGTGTCATCCGCGTAGATTCGTTGTGTTGTGTGTGGTTGGGAGATCGTTTATGTAGAGGTTAAACAGTAGGGGCCCTAGGATGCTTCCCTGGGGTACTCCCGCGTGTATACCGTGTCGTGTTGATTGTTTTCCCTGCACGTCAGTGTTGAAACTCCTGTCTGTGAGGTATGAGTGTATTAGACACAGCAGCCCATCGGGGAATCCCGCGTCGCTGAGTTTGCGAATGAGGCCGTTGTGCCATAGATGGTCGAAAGCCTTTTCGATGTCCAGGAACACCACCCCTGTAGCTTTGTTTATATTGAAGCCATGTGTTATATGTTCAACGACCCGTAAGAGTTGTTGTGTTGTGGAGTGGTGATTCCTGAAGCCGAATTGCTCCGGTCTCAGGATGTCATTTGTTATGCAGTGCCTAGTGATGCGTTTGAGAATCACCTTCTCAACAATCTTACTGAGCGGGCTCAGAAGGCTGATGGGTCGGTAATTTTGTGGGAGGCTGTGGTCTTTCCCCTGCTTCCTGAACATCAGGACCTTGGCCGTCTTCCAAAAGGCGGGGAAGTGTTGGTGTTTTAGTATGGCATTCGTTATGTGTGTTAGGTACTCAGTTGCTTTATCCGTGAACTCCTGGAGGACACGGTTTTGAATGCCATCATGACCAGGGGCTTTCCTAGCAGCGGAATGCATTATAGCCCAGGAGACTTCGGCTGTGCTAGCATGTCGAATGTCGTCGCGCAATGGTTGGGCTAGAATGCGTGTAACCTCTTGGTCAGTAGCAAGTGTGAACGCTGGATCTGATGGTACCAGGTTCGGTGTGAATGACGCTGCGAGTGTGCGGGCCATTAGTTCTGCTTTCTCTTCCGCTGAGTATGCAGGTCCGTCAGGCCCTTGAAGCGTTGGGGTGTATATTTTCTCCCTGGTGAAGTGTCGGGCTAGTTGCCACACGCCAGGTCGTGCGGTGTCCAGCCCTTCGAGTTTTTGGTTCCACTGTTGTGTTCTATGTGTTTGTATTTTATCGTGTATGATGCCCTGTAGCCTGTTAATGTGCCGTTCGAAGTACTGACGCCTGGTGCGCTGCCATTGTCTCCTGAGGCGATTCCTCATTGAGATTAGGCCCAGCATTTCCTGGGGCAGGGCCGCACTGTGTTGTTGTGAGGTGCGATCAGGTATGGTGCCTGCCATTGCGTCCTGGATGGCGTTAGTGAGGGTTTCTACTGCCTCGTCAGTTTGTGCTATTTCATTAATTTCGTGTATGGGTGGGATGTGGCTATCGAGCGTTTCCTTGAACAATGTCCAATTCGCACGCCCGTAGTCCAACATCTTGCGTTGTTCCATGTGCTGCAGTGTTTCCTCAATGTATAGTATTACAGGTTGGTGGTTTGAGGGCAGATCGTTTTCAACAGCGACGTTGAGTGTCGATGTAATGCCCTTGATGAGGGCCATGTCTATCAAGTCTGGCCTGTGTCCCCTCTGATAGGGAATGTGCGTCGGTTCAGTCGGCGCTAGTATAATGTAGTTTCTGCCTACTAGAATTAGTACAAACTCAGCTAAGGTGTTTCTCATGTCTAGAGAACCAGCAAACGTCTCTTTCACCTGCTAGATGCACACACCACAATCGATATTCTCTCAACTAAATAAAGACGGGAAATGTGTGGAAGCAGTCAACCGAACAATTTACATGGGAGGGAATAAAGGTCCAGCGCAAACACACCTCCATATTTACTCTTCTCAAATTTCTACGCTATCACGAAAGCTGCCCAACACGTACTAACTATTAGCTCTCTATTCGATCGTCTAGAGGACGGCAAAGTTAACTCAGATACATTCCTGCATTGCAACAGGCCTTTGCATTCGAACGGCTGCTGCCGCTAATGGGAAACTTGAATCATTCCCACACACGTCACTGGCGCTGCAGGCCAAGCACGCATAGACAGAATGATTCTATGAAATCGTTCACATATGTATTTTATCCCTGTACTTACAACTAAATGTTCCATTGCGGTCTCAGTTGAATGACACTCGTCAATGAGCGAAGTATCAGAAATACACCCTGCTGACGGCTGTGGCTCTGGAAACAGAAATATCAGTACCATTCTTACGACTTGACATACTCTTCCCATGCCATCACAGTACTCCACGTCAAATCCATACCTTCCTTACGACTGAACTTACTCATTTCCTTTGTACATGTCAGAACACCAACACATACTTTATAAGCCTGATGCTCAAATGCGAACATATCACGCACCCCCTACTACTAAGTATAATACTTCATCAATAACTGATCGCTGGCGATACAAAATAATACTGAGAGAAAATCAACCATGGGTGGACATGTCTCTAAGTTTTTCATGTGAGTGCTACCACCGTGTCCTAGAAAGGGAGGTTTAACCACCAGATGTTGAAAAAAACCTGATCCCAATAAGTACTGTATGTTACTGTCACAGGCGGTCTTGGTTCTACAGGTGCATACAAGTATCAATTTAAACAGCTATACCCGCTTTAAAAATCGAGGTATGACATTACCTCTGAATGAGGTGCTTCTTTGTCCAGACAAATACGATGATGGCGATCACAGAAGTATATAGTATCAGACCAACAGCGCGATTACACGTCATCGACGGTGCAACCTCGTAATAAAATTACCCATTTAGTAGAAAGTGATTTGGCTAAGGAATGTGGTATGAAACCAGTATGTGCGCCACCGGAGCTAGATATTTCTACAGTATCTGTAGCGAATTCTGTCTCGATCCAATGTCAGAGGTTCGGTGATATATGCACTGAGCTATAGGCAATGGTCGATTGAGAAGGATCACAAACAGTAGTAGATGGTGTGCTGATTGAGGTCGTAAGGAAATGTACACTAACGTTTCAGATCTCTAGTGTTACGCTATCCGCTAGAAACGATTTCTATGATTTGGAATCAGGTCTTTCCATTCAAGCACATACCTGCATTGGATCCTATTGATAATTACCTTAATGATTACAAGCACTAGTCAATCTTATTTGTGGCACTCCCATATCTCGCAATGAGCCACCTTTTTCGAACCTGTCTGCTGCAGTAAAATTCCAACCTACTTTTAGTCAGCCCCTACACATCTTGCAACGGCTCCCATTTCTACAGCTTTGTGCATGTCATCATTCCAGTTTAAGTCGAAACTGAGCAAAAGTTAGAGAAAGACATATCCACCACCTTCTGCAACCCATGTAGAAACAGAACGACCCGAGTTAGTGCAAGAGGACCGTGTTTTGACCCTTGCATTGAATCCTATTGAAAAGTCCCTTAACGATTACAACCACCACTCAATCATATTTCTGGCAGCCTCATATCTCGAAATGAGTCACCTTTATTGAACCTGGCTGCTACAGTAAAATTCCAACATGGTTTTATTTACGCCTTACGTATCTTGCAACTGCTCCCATTTCTACAGCTTTGCACATATGATCGTTCCAATTGAAGTTGGAACTGAGCAGAAGTCGGAGAAAGACATATCCACCATCCGATATAGAACTCACCCAGGCGCTGTTGCAGGCGCGATGATGAATAGCTGCGATGTGGATCCGGCGCAGAGAGAGATCTTTGCGATGCTCCCCAGAATAGTACTCCTAATGGGACACCCCATCCGTCATTGCATTTACCTGTCAAACTGCTGCTGCTGCCTATGCGGACCAAACCTGCTAAATATACAGCTTTTGATCGATTGCAGAGGGTAGTTTAAGGTTTCATCACCCGTATTGCAGGATAATGACCGTACCGCACAGACTATACTGTAAGTCGCAGGAGACACTCCCTGTGACCCTGTGTCGTTGTTTGAAACATTTTTGTCTAACACACTTTGTACAATGCCACACATTTGGTTTTTCTGCCATGACTTCGAGGTCTGTGTCAGGTCCTAAACTGACATTAAGATGCTCTGATCCACGGCCTCTCACACAAAACTAGACATCGCATGGTGTCAATCACTTTGGTACTGCATCTACCATAACATGTGACACACAGTCGATGATTTTAAACAAAAGACATTTACAACATAAGGAAACTAGAAGAGTATGGCTGCATTGTGGAGAGTTTCCAAACTGATGTCCGAACGTGATTGACGACCTATACATTTAAACTCATCTGTCACATGACGGAATAGATGATGGCTCTGTGTTGCCATTCGACTGATTCCTCATTCATAATGCACTCGTGTACGCGATCGCTGTTTCTGTCCTAGCAACCCCAAGAAGGTGTCACCCATGAACAAAACTCATTCCCCAACTCAAACAAGCTCCGTCAGTCAATCATTAGGTGGTAACCAACAGCGGAAAAGACACCGTCGATGTACTGTAATAATAAGCATCACAGTTGATAGAGCGAACAATTTTAGCAATTTTACAGTAATTTCAACACCGACCAATGATGTGACAGCATGTTTCCCCAATTTAAGTATCATAGCTAAACCGCCCCTACACTACTTTGCAAGTACCATTGCAAATGTACACAGATGACTGCGCAGTACGTCCACTCAGCATTAATTCTCGAACACATAAATCATCAAAGTATACCAAACAGTGCTCTACATTTTTCTAACAACTCGAGCACAGTGCTTAATTTACGATCTATCACAAAGCATTCTCGTTGTCTTAGGGTAAAATTAGAGAGTGAAAGACCCTCACCACACTGTGACTGACCAACTCGCCCTGCAGCACTGTTACTGAATAAATCTGCAACCGAACAGAAGTAGACTGCTACACTCCACGTCTCGTGAATTAATGGAGCTTTCCGAGTCCTCATCCATCCAAGTGCACAAGATATAAGAGATACACCCATGTCGAGGAGCTTAGCACTCCTTATCGATATATAGTAAGAGATTTCAAAGTGCTGTGATGTAATAGCATACGGTTAAGAAGAACAAGAAACGAATGACTTTTATGCACGATGGAGCTCCAGACAGCTGGAGTTCGACGCATTTTTACGTAAATCACCAATCTATCAGCTCTAAAGTATTGTTCTAGAGTCTAGGATCGGTACCTGGAAGGTATTGGTAAGAGAGAACATAAACACATGCACTCCTAAGGCTACAACGTTCCGCACTTATAACGGGCTATAATGCTAGATCCCTTGCGTTTCCGACCCATCAGTCGTGTGAAATGTAGCCGTGCTAATACTCCAATGTAAAAAGATATTTAAAGCAGATGACGTACATCCTTCTTCATGGTTTCTCTAAGATAAACTTTGTTATCGAACTGTAAAACGAAAAAACTACACTCTTACAACATTGGCTCTGTGTGATACTAGTACAATATAGCTTTCTGGAGATGCATAGTGCCCACTGTTCACATCCGACCACGGCTCAGACATTATACTATGCCTGCATCAGTCCTATATAAAATGATCGTTAGTAACGGCAAATACCTCTTACAAGGAAACAGATAAACGCATAGGAGCAGCGTCTGACGTGTGAAAATTACAAGTCATTTCGTCACTAGCTCTGTAAACACCACAACTGTCAGTCAAATGTATACAGTACTTAACATAAATCATAATTCGTTTAGAGGAATGTGCCATGCTTCATCACACATGAGATGGAAGTCCTCTGATGACCCACAGGTTTACTGTTAACGATCGCAAGTAGACAGTGCTTTAAATCACATACAGAAGACGTGGCTGTGTACGAGTTGAACACATTCTGTGTCACGCAACTGATGCATCTTGACAGAACAGTGGAAAAACTGACCTGCAGCAATTTCACACCTCTCTAGAATGCATCATCAGTCTACAATTAAGTCATTCTTCGTTACAGCTCCAACTCAGTCTATCACTCCATCCACTCTCCACTGTCCTTTAACAGAGATGCATGTATGTTTAGAGGCAGATGGTTCTCAGTCTTCTTGAGAAGCGTCAAATACAGTAGTCAACTCGCATGTATCACTGCTATCTCAATAGACAAATGGTATAATGCTGCCTCAATGGAGCAAAATCGACTGCTTCCCCGATTCCCTTGACTTCCAGTCGACGTTTACTCGGATTGCTCTTGATGCCGCATACTTGTCCCCACATACAAATTGTTCAGCTCAAACCAGAAGATATGCAAGTACGTCCTCAAGTTCCCCACATTTCTGTGTATATTCAATTTATAGCTATTCACCCATTATTTCTCGCAACTCTATCAATTTTTCTATGTCATTTCTGTCCACATGATCATGGCATAACCTCTGGTTGTGTGTTCTAAAATTGCTTTTAAATAAGGCACAGCTGCCAACACATAGCCCATATGCACAGATCGGGAGATGTAGTATAGTACTATATTTGAGTGTGTTCAGTCACCTCCACATTTGGAGAGCGTTTGCTCTGTTTTCTCTATGTCTGTGTATATGCATGTGTCGCTGATGGCTACCAGGAGCTTATAAGTTGATTTCGTGTCTGCACATCTGTGTACTGCGTTATTTAGGAGGAGATTGTATGTCTGTACTGAAATTATTTAGGTAATTTAGGAGTTCTTTGTGTGTCTGCAGAGCGTTATTTAGGAGTTGTTTACAGATATGTGAGCTGTATGGTGTGAGCCAAAGCATGTCACAATGTGTGTTCTGTACCAATGTGATAAATATACTCCATCCCTAAATAAATTGTTCCAAAATAAATAAAGTACACTCCTTCCTTACTCTCTCCAAGAGCCCAGCGCAGACTGTATCAATGTGATAAATATACTCCATCCCTAAATAAATTGTTCCAAAATAAAGTACCCTCTTTCCTTACTCTCTCAAGCAGCCCAGCACAGGCTGAGTCATTTTCGTGCCATTTTCCCCCTCTAGACTACCATCTTGGATTACATCAAAGGAGGGATGACAGCACCCTCTGGTGGCAGTACTGTGTACTAGGTCAGTTGGACTGTAGCTCTTGTGGTGGAGACACTGCCTGCAAAATAAACACTGATGTCCAGCACAAGCAGAGGCCTTTTCCCACCATTTTCCCCCACCTTCGACCGCCATCTTAGATTATGTCACAGAACTGATGACAGTGCTCTCTGCTGGTGGTACTGTGTACTGAGACAGCTGAAGTCTAGACCTTGTGGTGAACACACTGGATGGCTGTACTGCATGGAATTGTTTAAAAAAAGACTGGTGCATGAAAAATAAATACTTATGTCCAGCACTGGTCCTTTTCCCATGAATCACTAGTAGGAGGAGGCGGCTGTCGGGTGTCTTAGGTTAGTGGAACTGCCCTTTCTTTTCTGCCATTATTTTTAGGTTAGTAGAGATACCCCAGTTGTTCTATTTCACAGCCAAAATTCAAACTTGGCACCAGTTCATAGGATGAGGTGGCGGTCGGATGACTTAGGTTAGTGGGGCTAGCGCAATTTAACTATTTTCCCGCCATTTTCTTAGCTTAGTAGAGATAGCCCAAGAGACCTTTCTTTACTGCCAAAATTCAAACTTCCTCCATTTGCTAGGACGAGGTGACGGTCGCGTGACTTCGGTTAGTGGAGGTAGCCCAAGTGCCCTTTCTTTCCCACCATTTTCTTAGGTTAGTAGAGATAGCCCAATTGACCTATCTTCCTTGCAAAATTCAAACTTGGTGCCAGTTCCTAGGATGAGGTGGCAGTCAGATGACTTAGGTTAGTGGAGGTAGCCCAAATGAACTACTTTCCCACAATTTTCTTAGGTTAATGGAGGTTGTCCAATTGACCAATCTTCCTTCCAAAATTCAAACTTACCACCATTTCCTAGGATGAGGTGGCAGTCGGGTGACTTAGATTAGTGGAGGTAGCCCAAGTAACCTTTCTTTCCCACAGTTTTCTTCGGTTAGTAGAGGTTTCATTGTCCTGATGGAATTTCAGCTTCCCACCAGGGGGGGGGGGGTGGTAGGGGGCATGGCAGGGGGGATGTGGCAGGGGGGTGTGGTACATTCCCCCATATCTTGCATCATCAGATGATGTCACGACCGCCATCTTGGATGATGTCATCAACTGACATCACTGACGCCATACGTCATTGCTGACATATTGAATAACGGTTCTTTATGGTGGAAACCGCCTTGGGTTTGGGTGACGTCATCGCCACCATATTGGATAATGGTACTTTGGGGTAGAACCCGCCTTGCCCCAATACTCATATGCCACCTAGTACTCTCAAGAAAGGAAAGATAAGGGGCGTCGAGACAGACAGGGTTAGAATTTCTATGAGCGAGAAGTGGCCTGCTCGGCGTAATTCCGCCAAGCAATACAAACTCAGCGCCAAACGCGACTGCCGGCCGAAGTGGCCGTGTGGTTAAAGGCGCTGCAGTCTGGAACCGCAAGACCGCTACGGTCGCAGGTTCGAATTCTGCCTCGGGCATGGATGTTTGTGATGTCCTTAGGTTAGTTAGGTTTAAGTAGTTCTAAGTTCTAGGGGACTAATGACCTCAGCAGTTGAGTCCCATAGTGCTCAGAGCCATTTGAACCATTTTGAACCAAACACGACTGGTAGCAAGCAAAAGCAGCGAACGCAGCCACACAAGGTAATCAAACATAAGTCGCCCAAAAGACAATCGTTATAAATGATGTAGTGCTGTCTGAATGTTCAGACGGGTAAAAGGTACAGTATGTTTATCACATTAATACTTATAATTTCTAAAGCCCAGTCTCATTACGAGAAAGGACGAATTTCTCGTACCTGCGCTACCTATCGGCGGCACTCCGAAACATTACGCAGCTTACCAGCAAGGGCTTGATAAGAGCATGCATTATAGGTTTGCAGTAGGGTTTTGGAGCATATACTGTATTCAAACATTACGAATCACCTCGAAGGGAATGATCTATTGATACGTAATCAGCATGTTTCATAAAACATCGTTCTTGTGCAACGCAGCTAGTTTATTCGCACGAAGTAATGGCCGCTATCGACAAGGGATCTCAAGTTGATTCCGTATTTCTAGATTTCCGGAAAGCTTTTGACTCCATTCCTCTCAGTTCTGCGTCTGGATTCGTGATTTCCTGTCAGGAAGGTCGCAGTTCGTAGTAATAGACGGCAAATCATCGAGTAAAACTGAAGTGATATCAGGTGTTCCCCAGGGAAGCGTCCTGGGACCTCTGCTGTTCCTGATCTATATAAATGACCTGGGTGACAATCTGAGCAGTTCCCTTAGGTTGTTCGCAGATGATGCTGCAATTTACCGTCTAGTAAGGTCATCCGAAGACCTGTATCAGGTGCAAAGCGATTTAGAAAAGATTGCTGTATGGTGTGGCAGGTGGCAGTTGACGATAAATAACGAAAAGTGTGAGGTGATCCACATGAGTTCCAAAAGAAATCCGTTGGAATTCGACTACTCGATTAATAGTACAATTCGCATGGCTGCCAATTCAACTAACAAGGGAACCTCCCCATCGCACCCCCCTCAGATTTAGTTATAAGTTGGCACAGTGCATAGGCCTTGAAAAACTAAACACAGATCAATCGAGAAAACAGGAGGAAGTTGTGTGGAACTATGAAAAAAATAAGCAAAATATACAAACTGAGTAGTCCATGTGCAAGATAGGCAACATCAGGGACAGTGTAGGCTTAGGAGCGCCGTGGTCCCGTGGTTAGCGTGAGCATCTGCGGAAAGAGAGGTCCTTCGTTCAAGTCTTCCCTCCAATAAAAATTTTAACGTTTTTATTTTCAGACTATTATCTGTCCGTGATCGTGTGTCAATTATCGAAGTTCAGGCAGGCACTCACACATAATCAACTTCGCTCTCCTAAATTCAAGGACATGTTCAGATTTGCTTGGACATATGCAGGATTTGACGGTCTACACACGGAAAAATTTGAAAACGTTAAAAACATATGTTTTGACAGAGCACAGGGAAAACTGTGCGACTGTGAAACCGTTGCATTCATTTGTTGCAGTTTATGTGGCAAATTCTTATGTTTTCATCACTTTTTTGGGAGTGATTATCACATCCACAAGATAACCTAAATCGGGCAAGGTAGAAGAATCTTTTTACCCATTCGCCAAGTGTACAAGTTAGGTGGGTCGACAACATATTCCTGTCATGTGACGCACATGCCGTCACCAGTGTCGTATAGAATATATCAGACGTGATTTCCTGTGGAGGAATCGGTTGACCTATGACCTTGCGATCAAATGTTTTCGGTTCCCATTGGAGAGGCACGTCCTTTCGTCTACTAATCGCACGGTTTTGCGGTGCGGTTGCAAAACACAGACACTAAACGTATTGCAGTGAACAGAGACGTCAATGAACGAACGGACAGATCATAACTTCGCGAAAATAAAGAAAGTAAAATTTTCACTCGAGGGAAAACTTGAACCAATGACCTCCCATTCCGCAGCTGCTCACGCTAACCACGGGACCACGGCGCTCCTGAAGTTACTCTGATCTCAGATGTTGCCTATCTTCCGCATGGACTACTCAGTTTGTACATTTTGCTTATTTTTTTCATAGTTCCACACAACTTCTTCCTATTTTCTCGATTGATCTGTGTTCAGTTTTTCAAGGCCTATCCACTGTGCCAACTTATAACTAAATCTGAGGGGGGTGCGATGGGGAGGTTCCCTTGTAAGTACCTGGGTGCTAAAATTACGAACAACTTCAGTTGGAAAGACCACATAGATAATATTGTGGGGAAGGCGAGCCAAAGGTTGCTTTTCATTGGCATGACACTTAGAAGATGCAACAAGTCCACTAAAGAGACAGCTTACACTGCACTCGTTCGTCCTCTGTTAGAATATTGCTGCGCGGTGTGGGATCCTTACCAGGTGGGATTGACGGAGGACATCGAAAGGGTGCAAAAAAGGGCAGCTTGTTTTGTATTATCACGTAATAGGGGAGAGAGTGTGGCAGATATGATACGCGAGTTGGGATGGAAGTCATTAAAGCAAAGACGTTTTTCGTCGCGGCGACATCTATTTACGAAATTTCAGTCACCAACTTTCTCTTCCGAATGCGAAAATATTTTGTTGAGCCCAACCTACATAGGTAGGAATGATCATCAAAATAAAATTAGAGGATTCAGAGCTCGAACAGAAAGGTTTAGGTGTTCGTTTTTCCCGCGCGCTGTTCGGGTGTGGAATGGTAGAGAGATAGTATGATTGTGGTTCGATGAACCCTCTGCCAAGTACTTAAATGTGAATTGCAGAGTAATCATGTAGATGTAGATGTTATGGATGACTTCAGTTCATAGATTCTAGCAAACCTAATCTGAAAACAGTACTTCTCCAGAATGGAAACAAAATTCCTTCTGTTGCCTTTGATTATGTAGTTAATCTGAAGAAAACATATCATAACTTTAAACTGGTACTCCCACTTACTCAGTATGAGAAAAACAAAAGACTTGTACTGAGCGAGATTTCATCCCCCTTCTCTGGGCTTTACATGTACTAACAAAATGTCAGTTTGGTTTCCAGAAAGGTTTTCAACAGAAAATGCCATATATGCTTTCACCAATCAAATTTTGAATGATCTGAATAACCGAACACCACCCATTGGGATTTTTTGTGATCTCTCAAAGGCTTTTGATTGTGTAAATCATGAAATTCTGCTAGACAAGCTCAAGTATTGTGGCATGAGTGGGACAGTGCAGAAATGGTTTAATTCGTACCTAACTGGAAGAGTGCAGAAAGTTGAAATAAGTAGTTCTCATAATATGCAAAGATCAGCACATTCCTCAAACTGGGGAACTAACAAGAATGGGGTTCCACAAGGGTCAGTCTTGGGTCCTTTGTTGTTCTTAATATATATTAATGACTTGCCATTCTATATTCATGAAGAGGCAAAGTTAGTTCTCTTTGCTGATGATAGAAATATAGTAATCACACCTGACAAACAAGAATTAACTGATGAAATTGTCAATATTGTCTTTCAGAAAATTACTAAGTGGTTCCTTGTAAACGGACTCTCACTGAATTTTGATAAGACACAGTACATACAGTTCCATACAGTGAATGGTATGACGCCATTAATAAATATAGACCTTAATCAGAAGCATATAGCTAAGGTAGAATATTCCAAATTTTTAGGTGTGTCCATTGATGAGAGATTAAATTGGAAGAAACACATTGATGATCTGCTGAAACGTTTGAGTTCAGCTACTTATGCAATAAGGGTCATTGCAAATTTTAGTGATAAACATCTTAGTAAATTAGCTTACTACGCCTATTTTCACTCATTGCTTTCATATGGCATCATATTTTGGGGTAATTCATCACTGAGGAATAAAGTATTTATTGCACAAAAGCGTGTAATCAGAATAATAGCTGGAGTCCACCCAAGATCATCCTGCTGACATTTATTTAAGGATCTAGGGATATTCAAAGTATCATCTCAATATATATATTCTCTTATGAAATTTGTTATTAACAACCAAACCCAATTCAAAAGTAATAGCAGTGTGCATAACTACAATACTAGGAGAAAGGATGATATTCACTATTCAAGATTAAATATAACTTTGGCACAGAAAGGGGTGAATTATATTGCCACTAAAGTCTTCGGTCACTTACCAAATAGTATCATAAGTCTGACAGATAACCAACAAGTATTTAAGAAGAAATTAAAAGAATTTCTGAATGACAACTCCTTCTACTCCATAGAGGAATTTTTAGATATAAATTAAGAAAAAAAGAAAAAAAAACAAAAATATTAAAAAATAAATAAAAAGTTGCTATATTAACTTAAGTATGTTGTTAAATTAACTTAATTATGTCATGTATTGGAAAATTTGACTCGTTCCACATCATTACGAAATATCGTATTCATGATCCATGGAACTAGTATTAATCTAATCTAATCTAAGCTGATCTGACGGGTATAATTACGCAACGGAATTTAACTAACGCAGTCTGGTATAGGAGGCCCTAAACTCTGTGTCCTGACTGAGTCTCACCGAATTTTCTACTACTCCTTTCTGTGATATGGGATTTACTGACCTAAAAGTAAAAACATAGGGTACAATGTATTTAGAATTCATTTCACAAAAAATATATTAAAACTTGCAAGGACTGAACATTCGTTATTCACAGTTTCACATCCAACAGTACACCGCTGATCACAACAGTTACTGTATCTGTTGTTGACAATGTTCTGAAATGTACGAGGACGTCAATTTGGTTGTGACGATTCACTGTCATGACTGTGGAATCGAAAAATCGTGTAACAGGTATGTAGTGATTGCATCGTGTGAAATCGACATCTAATAAAATCAAATATCCTGTTGGGGGAACAACCATTAGAAAGGTCACTGCTTCCATCCCAATCGACAGGTTATTGTCCCTATCAGTCCCTATGTGTTGCTATGTAATCTTGCCATGAGCGTCGATGGTCAGCGTCGAACCAAAGTAAATCGTTGGGACCCTCCGCCACTGTGAGTCAGGGATGTGCTTCTCTGAGTCTGTCCGACCCTAAGTCTCGAGGTCTATAGTCGTATTTGAATATCAGAACACAAATCTGAACCTTTCCCAAGCTACAGCCAGTGCCTGAATGTCCTTACTCGAAAGACCGAGCGCGAATATTTAAAAGGCACGCTTCTCTATGGCAGGTGACAGTTTTGTGTGAGGCTAAGATTCCCTAATCAGTCGTAGGCATCGTGGCCAGTCTTGGCCAATGTGATAATTTTGTAAAATCTTTCATACTTCTTCCAGCTGTTACTTAAAAATAATTCTCAAAATAGATTTTTTTATTAACGGTCTCTGCTCAAAAAGTGGGCTGAAGACACACGTCACAGGCCGCCTACCAACGACTGAGCCTGCATTTCCCACCAGCGCGATTTTGCCTCCATGGGGAAACGAAAAGGCAAAAAAAGCGCTGCTCTCTCTGCGTCGGTTTAGATGTCCACGGGCCATACCATAACGTCACAGCTGTTGGCGTTTTCTGGACGCTTTCTAACGATCGTATCTGTAGCCGGAGCCAACGCTTCCGCACGCTCACAATAGCATTTCTCTGAATTCGTTCACCCAGTCAACGAATTTTTCCCGTCTACCTGCAGACACGCTATACTGACTGTAGGCTAGGCTGAGGGAAACATTGGAGGGTTACATTTTTAGCACTGCACCTGCATCCTTTCGTATTGTCCAAGGCCTGGATGGGTTGTGGCCCGGCCATGTCCGTAGTAAAGGATGGCACCATGGAAGTATAAATTTTATCCTTGTCAACATTAAAAAAACAGAAAAAAACATAAAGCATGTAGATATATGTGGAACTCCACGATCGTACTCGTGGAAACCATCCTTTTAATCCACACTTAAAATTGAGTCTGTTACTGAAGGCAATTAATTAGGTGTTGTGGAAGGCACTCCAAACTGATAAACACCACTCAACAGAACTCTACGCAACAAATCAAAGCAAAATAAACGCGACTGAGCATTTTGATAAACACATTCACATATGAAAGAAAGGGAAAATTTATTGTTACAATATTTCTATCTTCGTCTTCCGCAAAATTATTAGTGGTTCGAAGTTACACTATTCTTCCACCTGGCTCAAAAGCCATAATTTTACACGAATAGTTGTCAGTGTTAGCATGAAATGATATAGTATTATTTTTATCATCAGGGTACTAAGTACATGTCCGTGTTACTAATTTCACATCAACGCCAGTTGACTGGCGTGTATATTTATTTATACAGGAACATAGTAATGACACAAAAAATTACATTAACAACGTGTGGTTACGGGTAACAAATACGCTGAGTGTACTTCAAGAACACAAATGCATGTCAAATGGCGTAGTAACTTTTAATTTTCTATTTCAAGCCACATCCCAGTGAATTAATAATTCTCCAGGTGAGGTAAGATTGTTCTGATTTGGGAACAGTGGGTCGCAAACGTACTAAAACCATCTCTTTATATTGTGGTGGAATACCAACCAGATACTATTTCACTCGAAAATCTTCATCCCATTTACCAATACAACGATTTCTGTGTGGTCACAGTAATGTGTGCCTGTGTTCCACGCATGACAAAACATGCGCCACGTTGAAAGACAATGGGCAAACGAGTGAGTTACGTTTACACCTATAAATTACGAAACTATAGTAAGCTCAGATGACTGAAATCACTAGTTCGATAAAGAGGAAGAAACAACAAAAAATACGATTGACAATACAGCAGAACATTCGGTCTCCACCCAGCACGAGTAGCACTGGCACTGGTCACACAGTAGACCCACTTGGACTTTTGAGAACAATTATCTGGCACTGGCACACGAACGTATCTAGAGGCACAGGGTCTAGTTTGACGGGGAGGAGGGAACTCAGACTTCGTCGCTCGTCCTCAGCTGCTCCTTCAACTTATTCGCTCGTCCGCGTGGATGTGGGCAAATTATCCTTCCTTTGCGGCAACGGCCCGTGTAGACGTTCGGCTTCCTTCACCTCGTACGTCCGCAGACATGGAGAGACATGTGTCCCGTCAGCTGTAACACCAGTTCAGAAATTTATTTGCGCCTGGCTGTCACAGAACGACAGGGTTACAGTACACATATTGTCACATGTATAGTGGACCTGCGTCTGGAGTTTATCTGTATTCTTTGACGTGTTTGAGTGGCTCAGTGTCTCCGTTGTGTAAATGCGGGAAGGTACCGTAAGGCTCATTAGAGAGCAAATACCATAAACCAAAGTCAGATGTGGTGTTGTCATCTTTGTGTATCGAAACTAAAAAATGAGTTGCTGTTCGAATCTTCACTGCACGGATGAAGGTGTAGAGTTAGTTCTCACAAGGAGAAAATCTAATTGCGGATGCCTACTCCTCGGTACAACGCTAACTGTTGCAGCTGGCCTACTAGATGTCTTTTGGAAAGGAATTATCTCCGTCGTTCTCTTGCGGGATATCTCGTTAAGTCGGTAGAAAGCCTAAAACCTGTATCTCTCTGCCACGTTGGAGTCCTTTCGCTCCTGCGCCACTTATTTACCAGCTGGACTGTCGATACTGTCGCGCCCGCTCTGGTTCCGAGTGGGCGGCGACTCCGTCTCCGTGATGTGTGGCGAGCACAGTAGATGCCTCAGAGGTGGATAGCGGACTGACCTCACTTCGCTGCTCATTGGACCTGTCCAGAGGGCGGGTAGGCTGCCAGCGATCCCGGCGCGTCCGCTCGTACTGTGCGCTGGTTGTCCTCGCCAGCTACCTGTGCACTGCTTGTGATACAAATTTTTCTTGATTATCCCTGTAGGACTATTCTACTATTTCTTATTGTTGTTGTTGTGGTCTTCAGTCCTGAGACTGGTTTGATGCAGCTCTCGATGCTACTCTATCCTGTGCAAACTTCTTCATCTCCCAGTACCTACTGCAACCTACATCCTTCTGAATCTGCTTAGTGTATTCATCTCTTGGTCTCCCTCTACGGTTTTTGCCCTCCACGCTGCCCTCCAATGCTAAATTTGTGATCCCTTGATGCCTCAAAACATGTCCTACCAACCGATCCCTTCTTCTAGTCAAGTTGTGGCACAAACTTCTCTTCTCCCCATTCCTAATCAATACCTCCTCATTAGTTACGTGATCTACCCACCTTATCTTCAGCATTCTTCTGTAGCGCCACATTTCGAAAGCTTCTATTCTCTTCTTGTCCAAACTAGTTATCGTCCATGTTTCACTTCCATACATGGCTACACTCCATACAAATACTTTCAGAAACGACTTCCTGACACTTAAATCTATACTCGACGTTAACAAATTTCTCTTCTTCAGAAACGATTTCCTTGCCATTGCCAGTCTACATTTTATATCCTCTCTACTTCGACCATCATCAGTTATTTTACTCCCTAAATAGAAAAACTCCTTTACTACTTTAAGTGTCTCATTTCCTAATCTAATTCCCTCAGCATCACCAGATTTAATTTGACTACATTCCATTATCCTCGTTTTGCTTTTGTTGATGTTCATCTTATATCCTCCTTTCAAGACACTGTCCATTCCGTTCAACTGCTCTTCCAAGTCATTTGCTGTCTCTGACAGAATTACAATGTCATCGGCGAACCTCGAAGTTTTTACTTCTTCTCCATGAATTTTAATACCTACTCCGAATTTTTCTTTTGTTTCCTTTACTGCTTGCTCAATATACAGATTGAATAACATCGGGGAGAGGCTACAACCCTGTCTCACTCCTTTCCCAACCACTGCTTCCCTTTCATGCCCCTCGACTCTTATAACTGCCATCTGGTTTCTGTACAAATTGTAAATAGCCCCTGTATAAACCCTCTATATACTCCTTCCACCTTTCTGCCTTCACTTCTTTGCTTAGAACTGGGTTGCCATCTGAGCTCTTGATATTCATACAAGTGGTTCTCTTCTCTCGCTAATTCCCACTGTATCTAACTTTAACCTATCCATTTCCGTTTTTAAATTTTCTAACCTACCTGCCCGATTAAGGGATCTGACATTCCACGCTCCGATCCGTAGAACGCCAGTTTTCTTTGTCCTGATAACGACTTCCTCTTGAGTAGTCCCCGCCCGGAGATCCGAATGGGGGACTATTTTACCTCCGGAATATTTTACCCACGAGGACGCCATCATCATTTAATCATACAGTAAAGCTGCATGTCCTCGGGAAAAATTACGGCTGTAGTTTCCCCTTGCTTTCAGCCGTTCGCAGTACCAGCACAGCAAGGCCGTTTTGGTTAATGTTACAAGGCCAGATCAATCAATCATCCAGACTGTTGCCCCTGCAACTACTGAAAAAGCTGCTGCCCCTCTTCAGGAACCACATGTTTGTCTGGCCTCTCAACAGATACCCCTCCGTTGTGGTTGCACCTACGGTACGGCTATCTGTATCGCTGAGGCACGCAAGCCTCCCCACCAAAGGCAAGGTCCATGGTTCATGGTTTCTTATTACTACACAAAAATCCTGATCACAATTACATTTTGCTCTATTTATTACCTTAGATAATCTCCATGTTTTATTTACACACTTCCCATTACAGTTATTAATCTATACGCCACCGTTCGTAATTTTAATGGTTGCTTCATTTTAATTCCTAGTGAAGTTTTCTCATATTCGTTACGGCTTCATATTACCTCCGTTTCTCACTTTTTTGTGCTAATAGTTTAAATGTTAATAATTTGGTTATTGGTTACTAAACCATACTGTAGTACCATCCATTTTTACATACATGTAAATCCAATCTCTTGTGTCTCATGTTAGTTACGCTAGTTATCTATGCCTATGTTAACTGCAATCTATTAAGATCATAGTTTAGAAGTAAACACCGTCAGCCGAGATATATATTCCTCTCTTTTTATTCCATCAAGCATCCCGTCATTCCTGTCTTCCCCTCGATACCTTATGTCGGGCTATCTCATTTTTCGGCGTCGTTATTAGGGCTCTACTACCTCGTTCCGTCTTCAAAACAAAACAACAGCACACTATAGCTTCTTAGAATGTTGTACAAAATCTACATCTACATATATACTCCGCAAACCACCGTATGGTGCGTAGCGGAGGGTACCCGGTTTTCGTAATTTTCTTATAGTTCTCTCGAAAAGAACATCATCTTCCCTCCAGTGATTCCCACTTGAGCGTTGTTCGAACCTACCCGTAACAAATCTAGGCAGCCCACCTCTGAAAGGCTTCGATTTCTTCCTTTAATCAGACCAGGTGCGGATCCCAGACACTCTTAACAGCAGTACTCAACAGTGGGTTTCACTAGAGTCCTATAGGCGGTCTCTTTTATAGATGAACCACACTTTTCTAAAATTCTCCCAATAAACCATATTATGGTTCTGTTTCTCCTACTCAAAACCTTGCGTACATGATAAACATTCTTCGCCATCACTTCTTTTAGTAAAACATAGGTTTCAGTAGCAACGTTTTTTAGTTTCGTGTGAAACTTCACAACAATTCGTTGCTCTGTTATTACACGTATCATTTTCCCTGCTAAACAAAGTAACAGTTCTTACACAAACGAAGGACACAGCCAAAGTGATTTGTCTACAGACACCAGAGATGCCGTATTTGACTGAGAGGGCTTCACACTTCACAACTATTGGTCGTTCATCTTTGGCGCATTATACATACTCTGTGACAGCATCAGTCCCGTTATTTTAGAACCACACTTTATTCGCAGTTAAACTCTTCATCATATCTTCATGTCCTATTTAGTATGGTTATGGCCGCTTTTATTTATGTAGAGAAAAAACAGAAAGAGAGGGACAGGGAGAGACAGAAAACGAATACCTATATTCCTTGCAAACATTGCTACAACTCATCTCCGTTCTTTGGTTGAACTTTCATTCTTGTAAAGTACTTATAAGTCCACTTCTCTCTTAATCCTTCACTCCTACCGACTACTTTTAAGGCAGAATCTTCATTCCCTATCCTCGACAATTACTGTGGTCCACCATATGGACTGTAAACAACATCAGCCCTTCTTTCTTGCATATCAACCATTTACGACACGTACTTTTGACACTGATCATTCTATTTACTCTTATTTTCTACATCCTTATGCTCTATTGGTGTGGACACATACGTCATCACCTATTACTCTATATACCACTCCTCCTGTTTTTTTCGCTTCCATAACTGTTAGACCAATTTCAAGTCTACTTGAAGTCATGCACACTCCTTTTACACCCGAGTCCTCTATCTCCACGCTTGCCATATCATGCGCAACACATACCTACTTAATCCATAATTATCGTCCCTATCTATTATTCCATATCTTGAACAGACCTCCAGAGCAACACTATATTTCTAGGTTGTTCTCCTCTTTCTCGATATCAACATTTACTTATTTATACATGGTGAACATTAATAAAACCTACAAAATGCAGGAATGGGTTTCTGACTGGAAATAGAGGAAAAATGGTTCTATGAACACGTGTCTGCGTCGTAGCCACGGTAGATAGCGCTGACGGATGGCAGTTCCTCTGACAACGTGCCGTGTGTTCCTTGTGTGCTGAGGGGTGTGTAATTGGCGCTGCGTACTGTAAGCAGCAGAATGATCCGATATTCGCATCGGGAACAAACAGAGATGGTGTTTGTATACTGCCAAGCGGACGGAAACAGACGAGAGGCAGCAGGGCTGTACCAAAATATAAACACTCCCAGACGCCTACCACATCACACAACATTTAAGCCCTTTTTGGTCTTTTGTGTGATCATGGGTCCTTTCAGACAGACGAACGTGCAGGGAGGTGGCTAACTGTGCGTACATCAGATTTGGAGGACCGGGTTCTACAGCATACTGAGATGAACACTACTAGAAGCTCCAAGCAAGTGGCCTGCCAACATGGTGTAAGCCAAAGTACGATCATGTGTATTCTGTATGACAACCGCTACTTTCCCTACCACCATGCAGGCCACTTCGAACATCTGCTGTGGCGTGGATGCGGCGCGGCTCTGTACTGTGTTCCGGGATGATTTGTTGCTCCATATACACTGTCCATTTCCAGACATATGTTCACAGGACGCTTTTTCCTCCATTTCCAGTCTGGAATCCGTCCCTGCAGTTTCTCGATTTTATTAATGTTCACCTTTTATACTACCGACAACGGCCTTGCCGCAGTGGATACACCGGTTCCCGTGAGATCACCGAAGTTAAGCGCTGTCGCGTGTGGTCGGCACTTGGATGGGTGACCATCCAGCCGCCATGCGCTGTTGCCATTTTTCAGTGTGCACTCAGCCTCGTGATGCCAATTGAGGAGCTACTCGACCGAATAGTAGCAGCTCCGGTCAAAGAAAACCATCATAACGATCGGGAGAGCGGTGTGCTGCCCACACGCCGCTCCTATCCGCATCCTCAACTGAGGATGATACGGCGGTCGGATGGTCCCGATGGGCCACTTGTGGCCTGAAGACGGAGTGCCTTTTATACCACCACTTGCGTGGCAACACCTTTATTCAACTAATTACACCCGTTTACGACCCATTTTCTAACATCTGTCCCAATGGTTTCTCCCCCTGTTTTGCGCCATTCTCTAAATCGTTTTATGTTGCTAATATGGGGTTTTCCTCGATATTTTCCCGTTTTGTTGCCCCTCCCCCCGCCCCCCCCCCACTTCCACGACACTGGCATGGATAGTTCGCTGGATATCCAATGCTCCATAATAGAGCGGAAAGAATTTATGACATACCTCCTTCTGACTGCTCTATGGTCTATGCAACCATACCAAAATCATCTGTCCTAGTTCATAGTTCCAAATCTGCATGTTTTTGTCAATTATTTCCTTCCGCTTCGCCGCCGTTATTCCTATTTGCTGCATCGCCGATTCGATCACTTCGCTATGCCGCTGGTGTTTCCTGTTCAGGAACTCAATCAGCGCTGCTGCTACCTTATTCCTTAACACCGTTACCGGTGAGAACGCTGTTACACTATGCGGCAAATTGTTCATCACTTCCTGAAAGTCGTTGGACGTGCGACGTTCGTGTCGTCTCTCTCTCTCTCCCTCTCTCTCTCTCTCTCTCTCTCTCTCTCTCTCTCTCTCTCTCTCCTATAATAACCCTTCTCGTAAATATGCGCTTTAGTGCTATTGGCCTCATGTTAACCATGGATTCACTTTAGAATAAACTGCAGACGTATTCCAGTTTCTGCATCAATGGCCATGATGGTGGAATTAGATTATGAGACTGCTCCATTCAAACGGTGGAGTGGAGCATATTTCCTATCTCCTTGAACACATGGTACTTGTGTACCGACATGTAGTGTTTGTAATCGAACATTGCAGCCGTCTTCGTAATTGGTGATACTTCTAAGTGGTGCATAACTGTGGCACCGCACCATACTACTGTTGGTAGCTGTCGCCTCTGTCTCTTGTTCTTTCAAACCGTCGTACTCCTCTGATAATTGCTCTAATTACCTCTGTCGGTTTTTGTTAATAAACTTCTGCTTCTCTTTGATTCTAATAGCAACTTGCAATAGCAATAGCACTCTTGTGCTGTACGTATTTGAACCGGGGCTGTGTCCTCAGATGATGCGCACTCATTACGTATTCGTTTCTGGATAATATTTCTGTTTTTGTTCACATTGGAAAATAACAGCCAACTAGTTGTAGAATTAAAGGTTTATTAGTTCTTTACCATTAGTTCGGCATATGTAACTTACTCTTCTTCCGAAGGAAAATGGACCTATTGAACAAACTGTTACAAAATAGTTGTAAATGTCAACTAGAGAAGGAACAAAATTCGATATATAATAATTTCCAAAACTTTTGTAGAAGAACATACTCACACGTAAAATCATATATTGACATAAACGAATGTTGAAGTCATAGGCTCTTGTGTAGTACAATGTGCAAGTCACCCACAAATATCATCAATTAAAATGCTTAATTGAAGGTAGTGGCCCAATACTATAGACTTTTATTGTGAAACATTAAAATAAAACACGTATGACAGTGGCTCCAGTTCACCTTTAGTATGGAACTTAGAAGGCTAGTGACATGAGCTGACTGAGTTAAGATGTGAAGGCTCTGGCGATAAGTAAACTATAGTAGGTTACCCCTACCGCGTGAGTGAGTGTGGGCACAGCTGCAGTGAGTAGAATGAAAATTGTGAGCTGAAATTCCTCGATCTCAAAATATCTGCAGTAGGTAACAGTGTTAGCTTTAACGTCTACTGTACACCAGTCTATTCTGATAACATTGTCAGTAGTTGACAAAGTGGGTTCTTGGACAATTTTCATATAAAATTGATGTCACATTAATCATAAAAATTAATAAATTGATCAATTAAATATCCCCACCCACAGATGACGTCATGGGTTTTCCCCAGCCAGCATGTGGGTCTCCCTCAGGGAAATCCCAGTCCCCCCTCTCCCCTCCCTCACCCCTGGAAATGGCGGGAAAATGAAATTTTTGCGGGAAATTCAAATTTATTGGCGGGAATATAAAATTTTGTGTGTGTTCATCATTAGGTTCAGGGACCAGCTGCCCTAGCTCACAACACCACTCTGAGAAGGCGCTGTTGGCCAACTCTCCCACTCCCATCTTCCCTCCCTTCCCGTGACATAATACAAGATGGTGGTTCAGAAAAAACGCGTGAGGACCAATAGGGATGCTGAATTCCAGTCACGTAATAGGCTTTGGCCAATAGGATCTCAGTATCTGGTGACGTCATCAGAGGTGATATTAGCCAGGCTCAGCAGTTCCACAGCCTCAGTCTCACTCAGTGAGCCAACAGCAGCAGCAGAAGAATATACATGAAGTGTCAGCAGCAGCAGTCGAGATGGAGCACAGCCCTGCAGAACAGTAAGAAGTGGAAAAGTAAGTATTACATATTATATCTTTGCAGTTAGCATTATTATTGGTTTTTTCGTGTCTTAGTCTGTGTGTGAAGCTTCCTCCTCCTTGTTCAGCAGTAGCCTCCGACCTGTCCAGACCTGCAGCGTTGATCATGAACATGTCGACCCCTGCCGCATCCAGACCCGCTGCAACCTCAGTTGCTATCTTGTTGGGACCTGCACCTACCTCTGTACCTGCCGCAGCAGCAAAGTCCTGTATGACTGAATCCTGTAGCGCACACAGCCCACATGCTGGAACAGGACAAGAAGCTGTTATTGTCTGACCTGCTCATCAGTTTGGGTGATGAGGATGCCTGGCCCCTTCCTCGACGCCTCGAATGCTGCTGGAGGTTTTAAACAGCAAGATGGAGGTCAGTACTGGTTACCGACGTAGGACCCATCCCGCGACAACATCCCTGTGGTAACGCAGGGGCAGAGTGCAGATGCTGTGGATGAGAAGGGTCCACACATAGCCCACTTGTTGGAGCAGGAAAAGGAGGTGGTGGTGGTAAGTTCCTATGGGACCAAACGGCTGAGGTCATCTGTCCCTAGGGTTGCACGCTACTTAATCTAATTTACGCTAAGGGCAACATACACACACCCATGCCCGAGGGTGGACTCGAACCTCCAACGGAAGGGAGCCGCACGAACCGAGGCAAGGCGCCTGAGACTGAGCACCTACCCCACATGGCAGCAGGACAAGAGCTGTCATTGTCTGTCCAGCTCTTCGATTTGTGTGATGAAGATGCTCAGTCTGTTTCCAACTCCATGAGTGCTGCTGGTGGTCCCAAACAACAAGATGGAGGACAGTCCTGTTCACTCACATACGATCTGTCCCAGTAGAACATCCCTGTGGTAGTGCAGGAACAAAGTGCAGATGTTAAGGACAAGAAGATACCAAGTGTGCCCATGCCCATGCCGACCGACATCGATACCTCTCCCCAGTACAGCACTCCGTGAAGAATGGGCTGTCATTGCATCACTTGATTGAACGTATGCCAGCGAGAGCGGACGCTCTCACCAAGACTAAGGGTGGGATAACACCATACTGAATTCCAGCATTACCGATGGAGGGCTCCACGAACTTGTAAGTCATTTTCAGCCAGGTGTCCGGATACTTTTGATCACATAGTGTATGTCTGGTTCTATTATACTGAGAAATTATTTCTGGGAGGATGCCGGTCCATTTTTAGGAGCAGCAAAGTATAAAATACATCCACATTTGACCTTTTATTGTTCTGTTCAGACGTTCCAGGATACTTGCCATCAAGAGGGTGGTTGCTGAGAAGCGATGTATTCCACATCGCTGCATCACTTGGAAGGTTGTCCGGGCATCGATTCGTCCCTCTTTCCATGAAACGCTCAAACACATCCGCGACATAACTACCCGTTTAGGTGCGACATACCATCAGTCACACGGCTGTGCTACTTATATCCGCAGCAACATAGAAAATGCCCAAGTATTGCACTCTGGCATTGACAGTGGAATCCATACTGTCACTATAAAAGTGGAAGAAGTTTGGAAATACAACATCAGTAACCAGACTGAATGGAAGAAAACAGCTTAAGTCTCATATTCGATGCAAAGGATAAGGGAACTTTCAGATCAGCAGCATGGGGTAGAGACTCAAATCCAGATCTATGTTTCTCCACCCAGAATCACAGTGGCCAACCAATTAGCATACTAGAACGATCCCACCCAGTCAACATCGTCCAGTCATATATGAAATAGGCATACAAATCCCGGTGATCTGATCTATACCATGACCTAGATGGAATTTCGAAAAGGCAAACTGGGAACTGTTCTCCCAAGAACTTGACAAGGTCGTAAGATGGATCCCAGCAACACCTAAAGATTACAACAGATTTGTAGGTGCAGTGATTGCAACAGCAAAAAAGTGTATCCCACGTGGGTACCCCAAGGAATACATTCCGGGCTGGAACAAAGGTTGTGAGAAACTTTTTGAAACATACGTAAAACATGGTGATACAGACGTAGCCGACGAACTGCTACAGACACTGGATGAGGCTCGAAGAAATAGATGGATTAAGACAACTGCTGAAATGGATTTTAAGAAGTCAAGCAGAAAAGCTTGGAGCTTACTAAAGAAGCTGGGGGGAAGTAAACTACCAATCAAAGTAGCTTGTACAGTGCTACCAGACCAGATAGCAATCGAATTGTATCACTATCTAGAGCACCACGAGACAAACACCACACCCAAGATGTAAAAAGGGAATACAGAAACATACTGCGAACAACGCCTCAAGAAACTGTGCACTCTCAGAGTTTCACAATTGAAGAACTAGAAGCGGCTCTCAGTGATGTTAAAACGGGTAAGGCGCCTGGTTATGATGGAGTGCACCCTGAATTCCCGACTCGATGTGGGAAGGAAACGAAGAAATGGCTGACCAAGTTTTACTCATGCATACTAACATCGGGCTGTCTGCCAAAAGCTTTCAAAATTACTAAAATAATTGCTGTGCTGAAACCAAACAAACCATCAGATAAAGCCGAAAGTTACAGCCATATCGCTCTTCTCAGCTGCTGCTAGAAACTTCTGGAACGGCTACTCCTCAACAGGTTGGGCCCACGAATTCTAGAAGTCATCCCACCAGAGGATGCAGGTTTCAGACCCAATAGGAGCTGCACAGACCAGGTTCTAAGTCTAACGATATATATTGAAGCAGGTTTTCAAAAACAAAAAAAGACTGCGATAGCTCTCATAGACCTAACAGCTGCCTATGACACTGTACAGAAGGAAGGACTTCTACACAAACCGATAAAAGTAATCCCCTGCTGTATGACACTGAGACTTATCAGCAACATGCTTTCGGATAGATACTTCCAGGTGATACAGGGTAATGACATAAGCAAACAGAGGAAACTGAACAATGGACTGCTTCAAGGATCAGTTCTAGCACCAATGCTCTTTAATCTTTACATCTCTGACCTGTCTGAAACCATCTCAAGGAAGTTCAGCTATGCTGATGATATGGCCCTAGCTATCCAAAGCAAGCAGTTTGAAGACACTGAAAACATCCTCCCAACTGACCTAAACAAAATGCATGAGTATTTCACCAAATGGAGGCTAATACCAAATCCCACCAAGACTGAAGTCAGCTGTTTTCATTTGAACAACAGAATGGCGGGATATGAGATGCAGGTTGATATGAATAATAGTCAACTGCGATATCAGCCATATCCAAAGTACCTGGGGGTCACTCTAGATAGGACATTATCCTTCAAAACACACCTGGAAAATGTATCCAATAAAATAAGCTCACGGTTCAGCCTCATTCAGAGGCTCTGCAGCAATAACTGGGGAGCAGCAGCAGACACACTCCGAACCTCTGCACTCGTCTTAGTGTACTCTGCAGCCGAGTATTGTGCACCAGCGTGGTTAACCAGCAAGCATGTAAACAAGGTGGACACCCATCTCAACGCTGCTATGAGAACCATAACTGGATGCATAAAGAGTACCCCACTATATTGGTTTCTAATACTTAGTCATATAGCTCCACCCTCCTTGCGAAGACAGGAAGCTCTGATGAAGGAATTTTTTTTTTTTTTTTGCTCATCAGTCAACTGACTGGTTTGATGCGGCGCGCCACGAATTCCTTTCCTGTGCTAACCTCTTCATTTCAGAGTAGCACTTGCAACCTACGTCCTCAATTATTTGCTTGACGTATTCCAATCTCTGTCTTCCTCTACAGTTTTTGCCCTCTACAGCTCCCTCTAGTACCATGGAAGACATTCCCTCATGTCTTAGCAGATGTCCTATCATCCTGTCCCTTCTCCTTATCAGTGTTTTCCACATATTCCTTTCCTCTCCGATTCTGCGTAGAACCTCCTCATTCCTTACCTTATCAGTCCACCTAATTTTCAACATTCGTCTATAGCACCACATCTCAAATGCTTCGATTCTCTTCTGTTCCGGTTTTCCCACAGTCCATGTTTCACTACCATACAATGCTGTACTCCAAACGTACATCCTCAGAAATTTCTTCCTCAAATTAAGGCCGGTATTTGATATTAGTAGACTTCTCTTGGCCAGAAATGCCTTTTTTGCCATAGCGAGTCTGCTTTTGATGTCCTCCTTGCTCCGTCCGTTATTGGTTATTTTACTGCCTAGGTAGCAGAATTCCTTAACTTCATTGACTTCGTGACCATCAATCCTGATGTTAAGTTTCTCGCTGTTCTCATTTCTACTACTTCTCATTACACAAAAATAATGAATAACCCGCTACTTCCTATCCATGAAGATGTCACAACTTTGGAAAGAACACGACTCTGCTCCAGAAATCCTTCTTTAAGACTGGTCCAACAAGTATCAGCTGCCAACTTCAGCATGGATACTAAATGGCACGAGAGCTGGAGTGATAGTGCCTCCCCTGACAACCCTGAACTTATCTGTCCATCAGAGAAAGCTAAGGGTTTGAACTTCCACGACAGCTATGGAAGTGCCTAAACAGAATCCGAACAGGACATGGACTATGTGCGCACAATCTGCACAAGTGAGGAAAGCTTCCCAGCCCTAGCTGTGACTGTGGGGCACCTAATCAAACAATACAGCACAAAGCCCAGGACTGTGGATTAAGAGCCTACCAGGGTAGTCAGGCTGACTTCTTCAACGTCACACCGCCCTGCCTTGAATGGATCACCAATCTGGACGTCAGAATTTGAAGACTTGTGTAACGCAAAATATCTGCTGTGATGTCACTTTTTATTGTGTTTATGTATTATATTTTATTACTTATGTATTTTATAGTGTATTTTATCATGTAATTTCATATTGTAATAAGTGGAAACCATGTGTGTAGCGCCATACGCTAAATAAATAAAATAAATATATTGTACGATTACATCTAAGGCAGGATGGGTGTAGAGTATGAAACCAACACACGGAATCAACAGCACGACATTTCTCTGCCGAACCGCAAAGCGATAACACGTGTGAATTACGAGTTTCTTAAATCAGTTGGCTTGAAACGTCGCAATGGCGTCCTCACTCATTATAACCAGTAGAGTATGATGAGAGAATTATACGTCAGGAATACTTCTCGCATAAATTTCATGCTTCAACAACATTTAACAAGAATGATGAAATTAGAATTGTCATCCAGGACGAAGACGCGATGACGCTTCCTTGCAGGAGTTTCATATGTTCGGAGAGATCATTCAGGAAAACCGACGACAGCGCTACTGTGGAATCCAAGCTTACACATAATGCTTTAACATTCGTGTTTCAAGAGATACTCTATGAACTTCATGGATCTGATGTCGACCGTACACACAATGTCTGCATAATCAACCCTAAAAACACACATCTGTTAATCACCCACGGATCTGAAGGGTTTAGAGAGTGTTTGAAGCTTTTGAAAGTTCTAAGTACCAGTACATATTATTACTAATATTCCACTCTTGGGAGGTTTTCGAGGACCCAATGCTGCCAACTGCAAGCAGACACACATGCCCTATTAAAACTTGCTGCCAGCTGGAGACGTCAAGACTCTTCATACTTCGGTCTCAGACTGATAGAAGAAGGAATATAGCAAATAATTCCGTTGTACTTGACTACTGCAAGTTAACTAACGCCAGACTCTACCTGAATTCATAATTCTACCAATATGACAACTTACACCTGCGGTGGGATGAAACTGTTTACAGTCTAGAATATGACACGCATGCGAGGTTCCCTGCTTCTTCCAATGAAAGTGCTGAAGAAGAAAGAGGAGGATGTCTGCTCACTGCACGGAAATTGAAGCAGCTGACGCCAGTCATAGTAACAGACTGCTCAAAATAGAACGAGATACTTAAATATGGACCTATAAATGTACGAACTGAATTTGGATCTTCAGAAAATTTCCTCAAACACGCTGTAGCTTATGCTCTAGTTATAGATGACCGAGTGGTTAACTACTGCCCGTTCACTGGTGTTGTGAAATGAGCTGTACAAATGAATAGGTGTTGCGCCATACCCAGAGCATTATGCAATGGTATCTCAAGGCGTAAACATCATTGCAGATGCTCAGGGTTTCTGTGATGACGAGCATTGACAGTTCATGCTCGAACAATCCACGTGTGTACTGCCGATCCATAGCGTCCAACGGGCACAATATTTCGGCGATCAGACATGTCGCCGTCGTCTGGTGCGCTGACGAAAGGAGCTCCTGATGGTGGCAGGCCGTATTAAATCCCCTCCCCTCGCGAGGCATTCTCTCCGATGTCCGCGCCCGCACGTCAGCGGTAGCTGAGACGCTGGCGTCGGCGTCGGCGTCGGCGTCGGCGTCTGTGGTGACGTCGGTCTAATTGCCTCGTCCGTCCTAGTCGCCCGTTCGTTTCATTTGCTGAGCGTCTTTCTAATTAGACTCAGTACTGGTTCCCATGCCCTGCTAAGGTTGTAGCCGCAATCTCGGTTGATGAGTCCGTCCCTGGTACGAATTTCGATAGCCTATCTAACGACGCTGTCCCAGTAATTATACGTCTGTGCCAAGACCCTGGTATGTTGGTAGTCCATTTCGTGATTTTCGGACAAACAGTGCTCTGCGACCGCCGACTTGTTGTGGTACCCAACTCGAGTGTGCCTCTGATGTTCTTGGCAATGATCTTCACTGGTGCGCACTGTCTGTCCAATGTAAGTCTTCCCACATTGACACGGAATCTGGTATATGTCGGCTATCCGCAAACCGAGGTCGTCTTTGGCACTTCCCAATAATGTTCGTGTTTTATTTGGTTGGCAAAAGACAGTTCCTACTCGGTGTTTCCTCAATATTCGTCCTATTTTCCCCGATAGTGCGCCAGTATACGATATGTAGGCGGTGGCTATTTCTTTCTCCGTGACTTCTTCCGTCTCTACACGCTGTACTGCAGAGGTAGGGCGGAGAGCGCGTCTGATCTTCCATTCTGAGTACCCGTTTTTCCTGAATACAGTTTTGAGATGTTCCAGCTCTTGGGGCAGACTCTCTGCATCAGAGATGGTACGAGTCCTGTGCACCGGTGTTTTCAGCACCCCATTCGTCTGCGCAGGGTGGTGGCAGCTATCAGCATGCAAATACAGGTCAGTGTGCGTTCTCTTCCTGTATGAGCTGTAGGAAGTAAGATCAAGTAGAATGTTTTTGTATGTTCTTGTACACTAAAACAATTTTATAAGAAATAAAAAAATCTCTCGTCACTGCGTCACTCACGATTTTTTTATTTTTCACAAAGTTGTCCTAATTTCACAGAACATACAAAAACATTCTGCTTTCCCTTTTACCTATGAATAATATAAAATAATATAATAAAATAATAATAACTATAATAAAAAACAATTATTTTACATACATTTCCCATAGGTGAATGTATTGTAATTATATATATTAGGTAATTAAATATTATTTTAAAAACAATTTCAAAAAAGGCATAGTCCCAAAAATTGTCTTATTTTTGTCTTTTGTGAAAAACATGTTTTTTTAAGATTATACTAAAGAGTAAGTATATAAAAATGATTTTTTTGGAACTTATTCTTAGTACCAGATATTTTCCTACTTTGACTTTTGTGAAAAACGAGTTTTTTAAAATTATATTCAAGAATAAGTATATAATAATATTTACTTTCTGTTCTAGCAGCTTTGCGATTATTATGAGTTATTGTTTGTAATTGTTTTTTAAGATTATTCTTGTTTATAGTTCTACCACATTCACAAGTAACTTTAATTTTACTATGTTCTTTGCAGCATTCTTTACATGCAAATCTATATCCTTCTGTTCGATATTTATCTTTATAAAATTCTTCAATACTTATTTTAATCAAACATTCACAGTACTGTCTTAATTGTGGCTTAGTGCTATTCATTTAAATAAAATAAAATTAATTAGAAAAATTATTGTACATTGTGAACATAAGTAAATGTATTAGTTAACAGAAGTAAATTTTTTACATTGTGAACTGTATTTCATGAAATTCGATATTTCTCTTTTTAAGTTTCTTCATTCCTATATATTTAAGTTTCATTTGTCCTTTTTTAATTATTTCAAGTTCCCAAGGCTCAATTAATTTGTAATACCTAGTGGTAAAATAACTGTAAAATCATTATTAAGGCCAATTCAAATTTTTTCTCCATATCTAGTACTTAAATATTCACAGTCAGTAACATTATATATAACATTAACCTCTAGTTCAGTTATTTTTTTAATCTCTTTCGAGACACTAACATCATTAAGCTTCTTGATTATAGTCTCCATTTATATAGAATAAATTTTATCAGATTTATATATGATAATGTTTTATTAGATTTTCAATAATGAGTAATGGCCATATGGTAATGTATCTATTCTATTTTCTAATACATATCATTTATTATGATGAGGACTTAATGCTTTCTTGTTGACTTTAATTGTATATGTTTCATGTTTCTCACTTTTAATTAAATGAAATTTTCTATGTTGTTCTATATTGTAAAAAATAATCTTTGTAATTTTCTAAATTTATTTTGTTTTTAACAACACATTTTTTAATTCATTTAGATTTCTTTTCTATTTTGTTGCCAACTTTATAAGCATACATCTTTGCAATTAAACCACATAATTCTTCCATTATTTTTCAATTACATTCATCTTTAATTTTACAAACAACTTTCCCTTTTACTTGCGGGATATTATATATAATATCCATTGGATAATCACTTGTATCAAAATAATCAATCATTGATTTCATATGTTCATAGAAATCTTCTGTTTTAATATTATAAATATAACTATCTATACCTTGATAACATAATTCAATATTTTCTCCATATTTAGGTTTCATAACTCTATAATGAAAATCGTACATTAATTCCTTACATAAATCAAATATACTTAATCGAACATAAATAGGTTTATTAAATATTATTTTAGTTTTATTCATTTGAATCGCAGCAAGATTTTCACTAAATATAGTTCTATTTTTAAAGTTTGGTTTACCTACGAGTTTATCACATACTTTACTATTTAAAACTAATTTTATATCTTATCTATTTCTTATATTCTCTATTGTTTTGCAAAATACAGAATTATTCATTAATTTATAGAAACCTTTTTCAAAATCATTTTTAGCTTTAGTTCTTAACTGTGTGTTAAGATAGATATACTTCTTTAACCAATCAGATTCATTCCTAAAGATAAATATTGTTTAAGATTTCTATAATGTACTAAATAATTACACTTTTTATCTAAAGTAGTTATTAATTTACTTTCATTAGTACTTGGAAAGGGTTTTAATTCAGGAGCCAGCAGTAAATCTTTATGTGAATCAAGTAATTCTTTTGGATATTCTAGATCTACTTCAAATATATATCCATCTTGACTACTGCTTTCATTTCACTTATTCTTGTACAATTAAAATTATTTGGTTCATCCCATTTAAATCCACCATATGGTAAATATTGGTTCATAACATGACCATATAAATTATTTGCATCTAGATAAATTATATAATTTGTTAATTCTGATTTATAATTATTGTCTTTTAAATATTTATTATTTGTTTTTACATATGTTTTACAACATGGTGAAATTCCACCTCTTATTCCTTTCTCAATCATTAAAAGCATATCGTAATCATATAGTAATTCAAGTTTTTTGTCAGTAATTTTTAACATTGCAGCCCAATATATACCTGGGACAGTAAAATACCAAAATGAATTTAAATTATATGTATTTGCACATGTTTTTCTAAAATTTTCAAAAACCTCACTTAATAATAATACATGAGTTTTAAGATATAAATCATGATATTCACCAAGATTTTTAATACTGAATTTTTCCCAAACTAATTTTGCGTGTTCATAATCTTCATCAGTTATGGCACAATCATTTAATTCACTACAAAATTTATCTTTTGTTGGTAAATGCATTTCTTCAAATTTTTTCCAAGAATCCATGTAATCATATGGATAAACACCTTTTCTAATTACTAAGTTAAATAATTCTTGAGAAACATACTTTTTAATATTTTTAAATTGATTATTCTTTAAATTTGATGGAAGTTTATCTAGTGAAGAAACCACAAATCTAAATGTATCAACAAATCTCATTTTTAATTAGTTCTATTTCTTTATCATCATAACCAAGTTCTTTTGCAAAAAGATGTGAATCATAAGCAGATAAATTATTTAAATAGATAGGTGAAAATCAGGTTGTTTTAGTTTTAAATTACACATGTTACATAATGGAGCAATATATTTTCAAGTTTAATCATCATGATGATGTACTTTTTTATTCTTTTTTGTATAAGGACATTTACATAGTGTACAAAATCTAGATTTATGAAACATTTTGTATTCATCAAGTGTGAATAGTTTCAATTCTTCAATTTCGAATAAATTCTTCCAATTTCTTCAACTTCTTGTTTTATACATACTATAAATTTTTTATGACAATTTGGTCCTCTATAAACAACAGGATCTTTATAATTTCCATATATATTTTTAATATAATAACAAAATCCACTTGGTTCTTGTTATTGATATTTCATTGTATATGGTGTTTCTGGATTTGATTCACAATTATCCATCTTTAAAAGTAAACTTTCAGAATTAGGATAAATTTTTAAAATTTACAGATACTCCTTCACCTGGCATTTCATCTGTTCATGGTTTATTAGTTATACAATTTTTGTGTGTTCCTCTAATTTTTCTTCACTATTAAAATGTAGTAAAAATAAATCACAAATAGATTTTACTTCAGTATGTTTAGTCACCTGATGTGATGCAAGTCTTGATAAATTTTTTATTTAACAATAATGTGAATTATTATCTTTCTTAAAATAAAGTAGATTTACATGTTTTTCTCTTTTAGATTTTGTTATTTTATTGGATACACTTGATAATATTTATCTTCATCATCAAATGAATAAACATTAATAGATACATTAATTATATTTTCTATTTTTGGAATATGATCAACTAGTACAGGAAATTCAATATTTTCAAGTTTTTTTCACAATCAAGATCAACGTTTTTATATTTTGTTATTCTTTCTGGATGTTCTTCTACAGGAAACAAAGCTGCTTTTATAGACCATAAAAACATTTTTGATCATTATTTTTCACATCAACACATGCTTCTATATTTTCAATATTATCTGGTAAATCAATATAAGATGATTCTCTTAGTGGAACATATTTGTTAATTCCTAATTGTAAACCAATAATTCTTTTTAATGACCATCCAGATCCCTGTGCTTGAAAATTAGTTATTGTTTCAAAATATTTCTTTTACCGTATTTGAATTTTTTATTAAAATCTTTTTCAGTTAAAATATTATAGTTTGGTGTTTATTGTCAAAATCCTTGAACTTTACATTCATTTCATCTGTATGTATTCACAATATAAATTAAAATTTATTTTTACACCATGATGTACTTTAAAATAATCTTTAATAATCTTAAAAATTTTTGTTTTTACTGCATTTAAGTTATTTTTAGGATCAAGTATACTTATACTATTTTCTAAATTTATAGTTTGTAATCTGTCTGCAAATGCTATTTCAAGTAAGTAACCTTTCATCGTTTTTCTATCTCTTGGTTTCTGAAAAATATTTGTAATAAATGAAAATATTCCATTTCATGGTTTATCTTCTTTAGTTAGGAAAACACCATAAATATCATAAAATGGTAACTTTTTCCAAAGATTATGACTAAATTCAGCTTTATTATCTTTAATAATATTTGTTTGAGTGTCACTTACTTCTTCAGAGACAGCTGTCGCAGTCTTAGAACTATGTTCCAGTATATAAATAGTAACAATATTTTTATATTTTTTTCTTACTTCAGTCAAATAATTTTTATGATTTTCGCTTACTTCAGATGTATTACTATTTTTAACTATATTTGTATTATTTTCAGATGTATTATTTTCACTTATAACAGGTCTATTACTTCTAACAATATTAGGCTGATTATTAATAATAATTGAACGATTACTAATAATAAATCTAATTAAATCAGTTATATGTAAACTTGAATTTCCTCATAAATTATTTATTCCACAAAATTCACAAAGTCTTACAATAGTATATTTACAATAGTATATCGTTGTAGCCAATAAGCAATTTGTTCTAGTTGAACAGCAATGTTACTTTCCTTTTTCTCTTAAATGTATTACAAAAAAAATTTATTAGATTTTAAAAAAAATACTTTTTTAATAGAATGATAAGTATTTAATAGATGGGCAAGGATTACACAGCTCTACAAAATAAAATTTTTTTTTCGTTGTCAGGGAAGTTTGAACGAAAATGGGATATTGTTATGATACTCATTCCGAGTATATTTGTACTTTTTCCAAATTGGCTCTGGTTTTTGAGATATAGGTTATTTCTGGAAATGAGAGTTTCATGTGGATAATATCGACTGCAGGGTCCATATATGGTGTAATGTATTTGCTACCTGTTTTTTAATTAGTGATATTGTACTACTTTATTAAACCATTGTGCTCAGGGATTGCATCTGTGTGGTTGAGGATTACATCATGCAAACATCACACTGTCAGCATGTGTTCAGTCCTGTTGTGCGGTGCGTGTGTTGAAGATATTGAGGGTTGTGCAGATTTGAATTCGGCGGTACTCGACATTCATTTGTTGGCCGAGGTAATCCCCGCAACAGCCGATAGGTAGCGTTCAGTGTAAACAAGAAAAATGGCGATGGTCGAAAGTCACACACATGTGCAGTGCAGCTTCAAGGAGATAGAACCTTTTCATCGTGACGTAGCAAATAAGAGGTGAGTATTCATTTCACACAAAACAATTAATGATGTTTGTTGGATGTGATTGACATGCAAATACAAGAAAGTTCTGCATAATATGTAGTATTTGTGCAATTTTGTTTTAGGAAAACATGAGTTCTTCACGCCGTCTTTGCGTGAACCATCCAGATGAGTTCTGCTACATTTGTGGTGAATACGTTCTTCAAAAAAACAGGAAGAATATCACTCCTTTTGTGAAGGAAGCGTATCTGGCATATTTCGGAATTAAACTTGGAGATCAAGACAAGGCGTGGGCACCCCATAAAGTTTGTAAATGCTATGTGGAGTGCTTACGGCAGTGGACAAAACGAAAAAGGAAAAGCTTAAACTTCGGAGTGCGTATGGTATGGCGAGAGCAGAAGAACCATACAGATGATTGCTATTTTTGCATTGTTAATGTGAAAGGTTTTAATAGGTTCAAAAAACGAAAGTGGGAATATCCCGATTTGGAGTCAGCAAGAAGACCGGTGGTGCACAGCAACGATGTTCCTGTACCAACCTTCACAACATTACCCACGCTAACATCATCAGATGACGATGTGCACGGCGAGGAATGTACAAGTAGTGGTTCGGAATATGAAGGACGTGAGACACAACCCCAGCAGTTCGACCAGAAGTAGCTCAGTGACTTGATACGAGAACTCAATCTTTCAAAGCAAGCATCAGAACTCTTAGCATCCAGGCTTAAGGAAAAGAACTGTCTTCATCCAAGTGTTAAAATAACAGCTTACCGGACGAGAGAAGAAAACCTTCTTCCATACTTCAACCAAGAAGAGGTTATAGTGTATTGCAGCAATATACCTGGACTTTTACTTGAATTGGGGCTGCTGGAATATAGACCAGAGGACTGGCGTCTCTTCATAGACAGTTCCACTAGAAGTTTAAAATGTGTTCTCCTACACAATGGCAATCGTTACGCATCTATTCCAATTGCCCACTCAACAAAACTTTGTGAAGCATATGCTAACATCAAGATGGTTCTGCAGAAAATTCAGTAATTGCAGCACCAGTGGTTGATTTGTGTTGATTTGAAAATGGTGAACTTCTTGCTTGGACAACAAAGTGGATACAGAAAGCACCCATGTTTTATCTGCATGTGGGATAGTAGGGCAAAGCACGAACATTGGAAGCAGAAAACATGGCCTCCAAGGGAACATATGGCTGTTGGTGAAGCAAACATCATTAATGAACCTCCGGTTAGTAGGGACAAGATTGTTCTTCCACCATTACATATTAAGTTAGGACTAATGAAGCAATTCACCAAAGCTTTAAACAGAAATGGTAATTGCTTCACATACATCTGCAATACATTCCCTGGACTCAGTAGTGAAAAACTTAAGGCAGGAATATTTGATGGTCCTCAAATTCGCAGGCTCATCAACAATACCAATTTTACAAGTTTCATGACTGTCACTGAAGCATCGGCCTGGAACAGTTTTGTCACTGTTGTAAAATGTTTTTTGGGCAATCATAAAGCTCCCAATTACGAGGAACTGGTCAAAAACATGCTCACTAACTTTCAAAACTTAGGAGCTAACATGAGCATAAAATTGCAATTCCTTCACAGCCACTTGGATCGATTTCCTCGTAATCTAGGTGATTTCAGTGAGGAACAAGGAGAGCGGTTCCATCAAGATATGAAAGGAATAGAGGAAAGATATAAAGGAAGATGGGACAGGCATATGATGGCAGATTATTGCTGGAATCTGCAACGTGACTGTTCTGAAGAGGCCTATAAAAGGAAAGCGTGCAGGAAGCAGTTCGTCATGGACGGAAAATGATATACTTTTAGAGAAACTTTTCAATTATGTTTTATACGTGGACAAATGCCTATCAGGTTTTCATAGAAGCTATTTATAAAGATTATTTTCTTTTTTCATTGTAGTTTGTAGCGCTCGAGTTCAGTATTAGCAATTTTTTCTAATTTTTTGAATAAATCATGCATTATCTCAAAAACTAGAGCCAAACTGCATAAATGGTTGCTATATTCGTCCTCAGCACCACTAACCCATCCTAAAGCCACTCAAATATCCTTGGCAAGAAAATCGGTGTTGACCAATGTTATTATTTGCTAAATATCAAAACGAAAATTAGTTTAAAATTTATTAGTTTTTTAAGAATTAGTTTAATAATCAATTAGTTTATTATTTAGTTTTTGAACAATTAGTTTAATGATCAATTAGTTTTTGAACAATTAGTTAATTTTTAAGTTTAACAATCAATTAGTTTGCAGTTATATTTATTACAAAAAGTTCCTTAGATATCTAATAATTATTTTATTAAATGAAAATGATGATTATTTAGTAGATGGTTAGATAATTAATCATAAAAGATTATTATTTAAAGTTAAATCTTTGTTATTTTTAATATATTCTAAAGTAAATTTCTTACATTTATTAGTTCTATTTTCTTCACTTATAACTTCTTCATTATTCATTGTACATTCATTTTCCATTTTCGTAAGTTCTTCATTCTGATTTCGTCTTACATGTTACATGAAATAATATTTAGCAACACTTTTGCCACATACACAAGTAATTCGATTTTTCTTATAATTTTGTACATGATATTTATTTAAACATGGTCTACATATAGTTCTATAACCAACTTTTGTATGTTGTTGTAAAGTAAAATTATCAATTGATTTATCTGTATTACAATATTTCCAAATTTAGTTTTTGGAGAACTATCTTGTTGAACTTTAACGTCTCCATTTATATAGAAAAAAACTTATAAGAACTATAAAAAATTTTTTAATAATTTTAATACTTTTAAATTTTTATATTTTTTTTAATTTTTTATATAAATCAACTTTAAAAATAATAATCACCGATAATCATCATCATAATCACCATAATTAGCCGCTTCATCTTGAACATCGAATATAGCATAACTATCGATTATTTCAATTTTTTCTAGTACTTCATTTTTAATAATATTTCTTCAAAGTGGACAATTTTCTTTTTCTTTAACCATGCATCAATACATTCTTTATGAAAAACATGTTTGCAGCTTGTTTTGACAAATTGATTATTATTTTCATCACTTAAACAAATAGGACAATCAATATCTTTTTCACATACCTCAATTAGTTCATAAGTATCTCTTTCTTTAGATTGCATTTTGTTTTGGTTCTCCATTTATAAGAAATAATTAGTATTAAATTAATAAAAAAGATAAATTCCATAATTATTTTACTGTATCTTTCAATAAATTTATTACTTTAGGAATTAATTCAGATGTTTTATGACAGTCAATACTAAACAATGATAAATCAGTTGTACCAGCTCTAACTACTTTTTTTGTAAATTCGCTGTATTGATACAAAATATCATCTTTGAAAATAAACAACAAAGCATTTGTGTATCTAAATGCAGAATTCATTTTTGGTGGTAATCCTGGAAAACTTCTAATAATAGTTCCACATGATTTATGTGTAAAAGTACATTCATCTAATTCTACATAGAAATATTCGTTAAAGAATACAAATGTTCTTTCTGAATAAGTGTTTATTAGGTTATTTAATAAAAAAATATTTACGTAATCCTATGGTACTTATTGGTCTTGGATATCCCAAAATTAATTGTAATGTGTGTAAATTAACCATATAAAACATATCATCAACAAATATTACAATTTCACCTCTTTCTCTTTGATACATTCCATCTATCTTTTGTAAATCTTGTGGCAAAAATGTTAACCAATTTGTTATTAATTGTGGTTTATTCTCATTTATCGAAAACCACTTATTATGAAAAATATACAAAATTCCATTTGCAAATAGTAGGTGATCAAAGTTCACATAAGATTCAATTGGTTCAATTGTTATAGGTGACATAGTAGTTGTTGTTGTTTTTGTTGATGTTGTTGTTGGTGTATTTGTTTGTGTGCCATAGAAACTTTCAATAGCATCAATATCATCTTGATATAATTCTAAATGTGAACCATTATCGTAAGAATACATTATTGATGCAAATACATCTAAATGTTCTAAACCTAGTGCATGGTCAATTTCATGTACAAAAACTTAAAATAAATTTGTTTGATATTTTGGTGTATTTTTATCAATTTCCAAGTACCAGTATTAATCTTTTCCACATGTATTTCTAATGGATCATTATTCCTGTTTGGAAAAAAGCATGACCTAACACATTTCCTTTGCCATCTAACTCCTTTGGACAACATTGGCCATTAAATTCATATAAATGTATTTGTCTTTTACCTGTAATTGAAATATCAGGATCATTGATATCATGAATAAACTGAATACCACTATATTTCTGCCAAAAACTAAAAGCCGCATTTGTTATTTCTAATACTCTTTTATTTGCACCAAGATAATTCCATTTTATATTCCTTTTATTCTTTTTACACTTACTAGTTCTAAAATGATCAAATGAATCTTTTACACCACATCTTGGTTTGTTCATAAAACGTAATGTTTCTTCATTTAATTCACCAGTAACCTCAAGATTGTGTGTTAGTTGAAATAATATTAATGATTCTCTTAAAATATTCATCACTAACTTGGGTTATTTCACTTTTTGGTGAAATATCTAAGTAACCAAAATCTTTTAAGTATTTGACTACCTTGTTCTTTTAAAGTGCTAAGCCTGGTGCAGCTACTATTATTTCACAAACAGTAATAAGAGAAGTATCTTCATTTAAATGGAATTAAAAAACACTATAATACATAAAGTTATTTTCATTTTACAATTTAATTTAATCATAAACACAAATTACGAATTTCAGGTACTATTTATTTTTTGTAAGACTAATAAAAAATATTTATCTAAAATGGAATCGAATTTAAATTTATTCAACAACAAGCTTACATACAACAATAAACAAGTTTTTTGATTATTGATGAAGAAAATAATCCATGGTTTAAAGCTAAGGATGTTGCTAAGATTTTAGAACTTATTAATTCACAACAAGCCATTAGAGTAAATGTTGATGTTGATGATCGAATTACGTTACAAAATTTACTAGATCAATGCCTGCTATCGAATAGCACACATGTAAATAAACAAAAAATTACAATATTGATCAATGAACCAGGATTATATTCATTTATTTTATCTTCTAGAAAAGAAGAAACTAAACAATTTAAAAGATGGATTACACATGAAGTTTTACCATCAATTACAAAACATGGTGAATATAAGATTAGAAAATAGATGATTGATGCCTATAAATATCAAATAAAATACAAAGATAATTGTATACAACATCTACAAGAATTGAGTAAATTAAACACAGAAATAATTCAAATAAAAGATGATAGAATTAAAATGAAAGATGATCATATTCAAAATTTGAGAGAAACAGTTAATATTTCTCCATAAATAATAGGTAAAAACAATGAAGAAATAAATAATTTATTACCACATGTAGTTCATAAAACAATTGATGACAACTTAAGACCAACATCATTCTTTTAAAATTATTTGATGATGAATGTGAATATAACTATTATGTCATTAGAACACAACAAAAAGATTTACAGAAACAGCTATATAAAATCGAAGTTAGACATCCAAATTGCGAAGAAATGTTAAGATTGAACTATAATCTTAATTCAATAAATCTGTATCAACGAATGAAAGAAAATAAAGTATTACCTGTCATCTGAACTATTTCAATATTTTGAATAACTATTCACAAGAACAATTGTTTAATGATATAATTAGTCTGCATGGTCATGAAACTGAACTTCCATAAAATAACTTTATCTTTATTTACACAACTGTTATGCGAATTATCAAAACCTAACCATTTAACATAAACTTTATTATCTTTCTTTTTTAAAACTTTTTCAGCTAAGTATACATCTGGATATTTCGTTTTCTGTAGGTATTGTTCATAAAAATTTCCTTTTATATCTTTTAATTCATATGTAATCGGATTGGAATAAATAACATCTTCAATTTCAAATATTTCTGTTGACCAATTAGCTGTATATACTTTTTCAAAAATTCTCACTTTGTCAACTTTTTTAAATTTAGTGTCAGCTTCATTAGAGACAATATTAGTTATTTTCAAATTTTTTTAATTTACTTCTCTTGGTTTCATTCTTATTGTAGAATGTTTTGTATTATTATATTCATCAATTAGCTCTTTCACTAGATTGATCCATTTATAATTTCCTTGTAAAGCAAATTTCTTCCACATTTTTTCTGTAAATGTTCTCTTCAATCATTCAACAACAGATGCTTCCAATTCTGAAAGAGTTGAATAATGATTAATGTTATATTTCTCCATTAGTTCTTTAAATGCTTTGCTATAGAATTCTTTATCATTATCTGTTTGTAAATTATTAGGTCGTCTATCTATAAAAAGGTTTATAAAGCATTAACTACATTCTTACTTGTTTTATTTTTAATAGGAACAGCAAATGCATATTTTGAAAAAACATCAATAACTGTCAATAAATATTTGTATACTTTGTTTATTTAGCAATTACTTTAAAATTACTTGAATCCATTTCAACTTGCCATAAATCATCGATACCAAAAGAAACAACATTTCTTTTTTTTAATTCTTTTATATTGGATTATGTAATTAATTAATTATATTTTCATGATCATCGTTATTATATAAACCTTCACCATCGACTGCTTCAGCAGTCTTTAAACAATAAATGTAATAGTCATGTGAAGTATGATTTTCCATTTATATAGATAAAAAATTTTTATTCCAATGAGTTATATTATATGATGATTCCTCATCAGTTTTGATCTCATTTCCAAAAATGTCCATTTATTAAACATAAAATATTATTAAAATTATTATTTTCACATAACAATTTTAAAATGAATAAACATAGATGACAACATATTACTTCATCAATATTTTGTATTCTTTCTGTATTGTAATTTAGTTCATTTTTTCGTAAATAGTTTACTAATTGTTTTGGTATATTACCACCAAATGAATCAAAACAAATATTTTATCTTTATTTTTATAATAACAAATCCAATGTGTACCAGGATTATCAGATGCACGTAAATTTAATGTGCCACATTCAATTTTAAATGGTTTATTTACTAATTCATCAATCACATGTTGTTGTTGTGGTCTTCAGTCCTGAGACTGGGGAGAGGCTACAACCCTGTCTCACTCACTTCCTAACCTCTGCTTCCCTTTCATACCCCTCGACTCTTATAACTGCCATCTGGTTTTTGTACAAATTGTAAATAGCCTTTCGCTCCCTGTATTTTACCCGTGCCACCTTCAGAATTTGAAAGAGAGTATTCCAGTTAACATTGTCAAAAGCTTTTTCTAAGTCTACAAATGCTAGAAACGAAGGTTTGCCTTTCCTTAATCTTTCTTCTAAGATAAGTCGTAGGGTCAGTATTGCCTCACGTGTTCCAACATTTCTACGGAATCCAAACTGATCTTCCCCGAGGTCGGCTTCTATCAGTTTTTCCATTTGTCTGTAAAGAATCCACGTTAGTATTTTGCAGCTGTGACTAATAAACTGATAGTTCGGCAATTTTCACATCTGTCAACACCTGCTTTCTTTGGGATTGGAATTATTATATTCTTCTTGAAGTCTGAGGGTATTTCGCCTGTCTCATACATCTTGCTCACCAGATGGTAGAGTTTTGTCAAGACTGGGTCTCCCAAGGCTGTCAGTAGTTCTAATGGAATGTTGTCTACTCCGGGGGCCTTGTTTCGACTTAGGTCTTTTAGTGCTCTGTCAAACTCTTCATGCAGTATCATATCTCGCATTTCATCTTCATCTACATACTATTCCATTTCCATAATATTGTCGTGAAGTACATCACACTTGTATAGTATCTCTATATACTCCTTCCACCTTTCTGCTTTCCCTTCTTTGTTTAGAACTGGGTTTCCATCAAAGCTCTTGATATTCATACAAGTGGTTCTCCTTTCTCCAAAGGTCTCTTTAATTTTCCTATATGCAGTATCTATTTTCCCTAGTGTGATAAGCATCTACATCCTTACATTTGTCCTCCAGCCATCCCTGCTTAGCCATTTTGCACTGCCTGTCGATCTCATTTTTTAGACATTTGTATTCCTTTTTGCCTGCTTCATTTACTGCATTTTTATATTTTCTCCTTTCATCAATTAAATTCAATATTTCTTCTGTTACCCAAGGGGTTCTACTAGCCCTCGTCTTTTTACCTATTTGATCCTCTGCTGCCTTCACTACTTCATCACTCAAAGCTACCCATTCTTCTTCTACTGTATTTCTTTCCCCCATTTGTGACCATTGTTCCCTTATGCTCTCCCTGAAAGTCTATACAACCTCTGGTTCTGTCAGTTTATCCAGATCCCATCTCCTTAAATTCCCACCTCTTCGCAGTTTCTTCAGTTTTAATCTACAGTTCATAACCAATAGATTGTGGTCAGAGTCCATATCTGCCCCTGGAAATGTCTTTGTAAAACCTGGTTCCTAAATCTCTGTCTTACCATTATATAATCTATCTGATACCTTTTAGTATCTCCAGGGCTCTTCCATGTATACAATCTTCTTTCATGAATCTTAAACCAAGTGTTAGCTATGATTAAGTTATGCTCTGCGCAAAATTCTACCAGACGGATTCCTCTTTCATTTCTTAGCACCAATCCATATTCACCTTCTATGTTTCCTTCTCTTCCTTTTCCTACGCTTGAATTCCAGTCACCCATGACTATTAAATTTTCGTCTCCCTTCACTATCTGAATAATTTCTTTTACCTCCTCATACATTTCATCAATTTCTTTTTATTAATTACTTTTTCGAAATTTTTTTTGTTTTCCTTATTCCAGTTCCAGCTTTCTTTTCCATTTCTAAGTTATGTCTTTTTTATTCTTCTAATTCTTTATCAGCTTTCTTCTAATTTATAACTGCATTTGCAATTGCTGCAGATCCACCAGCTAAAGAACCAATAGTTGCTAAATATGTAATGCAGCTAATAAGAATGGTAAAATTCCGTCTTCATGTTGTGTTAATCCTTTACCTTCTTTCTTTTTTGTTAGATATTCAATAATTTTTTTAACAACAGGAATAGCTAATGTAACAAACAGATTTCCACCAACTTTCTTTTTTTTCCTTTTTTGAACCTCTGTTAAAAATGCTTCAATTGCATTTAATTGTTCATTATTTAACTTTAATTCAATTGACTTTGGTTTTGTTTTGCCGCTAGGTAGCAAAGTATATTCAATTGTAATGTAATTCAATTATATAGTTAAAAATTTAAAAAGATTTCTTACATAGTTTAAAAATTTATAATCACCAACCATTTTCATCAACATTAATTCCCATACCTAATTTTCGTTTTCCATAGATTATTCCTCTAACTGCTGTTGCTTCAACTTCTTCACCAAATGGAGCATCATTTGCATACATTCTTTGTTTTGCATCTAATTGAAGTTCTTTATCAGCTACACGTCTTTTTTCTAAATCTTTATTATCTCTGTAAGCAATATCATGTTTTTTACAAACTTCATCTAATGGATTTATACGTTTATCACCTTTAGCTAATTTTTCCTCTAATTTTGTACCTGGACCACCATAATTATAACCAGGAAGATGCATTTCAAATGGCAATTTGTTATTTAAATTATTTACTAATCATTTTCCATATTTATCCCTTTTTCGAAATGTATGTGCAAGATTATTCAAAAATCTAATTAAATATGGAATTCCTTTTGGGTTATCTATTATAAAATCACTAAATTTATTTGTTAACATTTGAGCAATACTATCTTTTTCATTATGACAATTCTTATTTCCAGCTAGTTCTTCACCATGAATAACTACTAATCTATCAATTAATTGTCTAACATCATTCATCCAAACATATACAATTGATTTATCTGTTTATTTTTAATTATACCTCTACCTTTTCGTTCTGGAGAAGTCAAATCTGAAGAATCTATAGTTGAATTTCTTCTTAAGTTTGGAAAATAATCATTACCAATTGGTTTTATCAAATATTTATATTTATTACCTTTACTTGATCTAATTTTATTTGAATTATTATCAAAATACAATGTACCTGAATTATATAATACATCTGCGTAATTTTATAAATCTACACCATCGAATTTTTCATTCTTATCATCTATATTATTTTTTCAGTTAGTAGTTTCATTAATCCATCTGTACCTTCATATGTTTTTCCATAAATTTTCAGTTTATCTCCACTGAATTCAACAGGTAAATTAACAACATATTTAAACATGCCAACAGATTTAAACCAAAAATTTTATCTTCACTATGATTTACATACTTTAAGATTCTTTCACTAGCATTTATCTTTTTAGTTTCATTTATCTTTTTGTTTTCATTTTGATGACTACTTGATTCTTTTTCTTCTTGATATTTATTTAACACATCTTGAATTTCTGATTCACTTAATGTATAATCATATTTTCCAGGAATATCATCAGACCAATCTTTTAATAGTTTAATAGGTGATAAATCTCCAAAATCTTCTATATGGTGATGATATGGAATCAGTTGTTTTTCAACTTCTCAATTTTCTTCAGTTGCTTTCAGAACATTAGCTCCTAATCCTTCGATGCCTTGTTTAACTTGTTCAATTGCGTCAATAACAGGTTGATCTTCCTTTTTATATTTTTCATATTCTGTTCTTGGTTGCTTTTTCCAAAGCTTATATTGTTCTTTTAATTTTTCAGCTTTCTTTTTATTTTGTTTAGCTTGTTTAACAACTTTTTCATCCTACTTTGCAAAAATTTATTAAGGAAGAAAAAACATTAATTATGTTTGTGTTTATGTTTAACATTTATGTTAATTTTATTCCAATTTAACCATCCTGGAGCTAAAATATAATTATCAATCATTAATATTGTTTTTCCACAACCACTTGTTCGATATATCACACATCTAATAGAATTTGGTAAAGTTTACCATGTTGGTTTTTTAACTTACCTTCTGGACTTCTTACTTTAGTTTCCCAACCTGTTTTACTCATTTATTTAACAATTTTTTCAGTAGTAAATGAGTAGATTATTTCATCTTAGTGATAAATCTTCAAAACTTAGAAAAAGATTAACTGTTCCAATATGTGATAGTTATACTAATGTTTCACTAGTTGGTTTTTATTAAACTTTCTTAACATCAAATATTACAACAAGAAATAATAAACGATAGAAATACCTTTAGGTCAATATAGACTGAAAAATTTAGAAAAATGTATTCATTCGGAAAAACCTAATATACATATTAAAGCAGATGAAATTTTAAGCAGAATATGTATTGAAAGTGATGTAAAATTGTATATGGATGTAGCAGCTAGTATTGGAAGTTTACTTGGTTTTAGTAATCAAATGAAATGAATGAAATGATCGTATGCCATTGTTGGCTGGGAGGCACCTTGCGGGGAAGTTCAGCCGCCGTATTGCAGGTCCTTTTTAGTTGGCGCCACTTCGGCGACTTGCGAGTCAATGATGATGAAATGATGAACACACAACACCCAGTCCTCACGAGGCAGAGAAAAACCCTGACTCCGCTGGGAATCGAACCTGGGACCCCGTGTGCAGGAAGCGAGTACGCTACCACAAGACCACGAGCTGCAGACAGTAATCAAATTATTTTACCTAATGAAACAGCTGTAGCTAAAGATGTTCCTAAAATAATTCCTTTTGAATTAATAAATATAAATTTTAATCTTTCTGATGGAATGTATGTAAAACATAATGATCATTTTCATAAAGAAACTAATATTATTGCGTCATTTAAACATAATGCAGAATTTGATGGACCAACAGTTTATGAACCAAAATATCCTGTAAATGTTCCTATTTTTGATACAATTCATGATGTAGAAGTTACTATAACTGATGAAAAATGATAATTTAATTTACTTTAATGGTGCTACTGTAATAGTTGTTTTAGAAATATCTTAATATCTTAATAAATTTTATCCTTAATAAATAAGTAACTGCTAAAACAATCTTAGACTGCGTCATGAATATAATTGAAAATTATCAATTCTACTCATTCCCTGTGGATGAGAAAACTAAAAATAATTTAAATGTTCCTAACAAAGATACAGAAATTGAAATAAATATTGCTGATGGTTGGCTTCATCCAAATCATGCATATTATACATGAATTTTAGTATTATTGGAAATGATGGCACAGATTATCCAACTTATGATGGAAAATCAGACTAAAAAATTATTGATAATTGTGTAGCAAAACTGTTTGATTTAATAACGATAAAGAAAGGAAATAATATTTTATCTAGAATTGAACACCCTTTTATTTCTTCATCACTTTTATTGCATCTAACATCATCTGTTACTAATAAAATAAGTTTAGAAGGACATATAAATAATACAGAAAAAATAAATAGTAAAAGAAATGAAGTACTTCATCCATTACAATTACTTGGTGGATTTTTTAAAGATTATGAAGAAATTATGTGGGAAGGAGATTTAACTGTAATTTTTACACACCGTTCATCTTCTGGAGACATAATTCTATGTTGGTCTGATAAAAATGATGCTGGAATTGGAATAAATGATACACTTCCTAAGGAAGGAAAAATAGTTATAGAATCTTTGGAAATTCGTGTACCAGTTGTTAAGTATGAACCAAATTATGAACTTGAACAATGTGAAATTATTCTTAAAAATCCGAAAATTCCTATTTCATTTTTTTAACTTCAAACACAAAAAGTTGCCGGATTATCTGGTAAAAACTATTTTGAACTAGATATAACAAATTACTTTAACTCTACTGAATATGATAGGCCATACTTCATATTTGTTACAATTCAAACAAATCGCAAAAATAATCACTTAGTTGATTCGTCATTATTTGATCATGTTAAACTGCAGAATATTTATTTAAAAAATGGTAGAAATGAAGTTTTTCTCAAGAAATGTGAAATATTAATCCACTAAATAATTTTCTTAAGGCATATGATGGATTTCTTGATTTTAAAAGAAAGTACTTTACTAAAATCAGATATTGATATTAGTCGATTTAGTTATATAAATAATTATGCAATTTATGTAATCAATATGACATGCAGAAAGAATGTTCTAACTGCACAGAAAACTACTATGAAACTTTGTGCAACTTTTAATGATAAAATTGCAAATGATACACTTGCTTATGTAATTATGTATGAAAAAGTATCTTACATATGATGCACAACATATATTACTTGTTGAAAATTTTTAATTATTAACATTTGCTTCTATATAAATGAATGAGAAACTTAAAAAATTTATAAAAGTGATAACTTCTTGGTCATATACATTTCTGAAAATTTTTAAGAAAGATAAAAAAAATAAAAACTGAAAATTTTAATATATTACTTATTAATTTATTTCTGATTTGTTTCATTGAATCGTATGGATGGTAAAGCAGAAAGTAAATAATTTTAAAAAACACGTTTTTCACAGAACTCAAAAATAGGATAATTTTTGGGGCTAAGAAAATGATGTAAAAATGGCTTTTTAAAATTGGTTTTTTAAATAATAGTCAATTCTCTACTTTATTTAATTACGTTACATTCACCTATGGGAAATGTATGTAAAATGAATGTTTTTTATTATAGTTATTATTATATTATAATATTATATTATATTATTATTAGGTAAAAGGGAAAGTATAATGTTTTTGTATGTTCTGGGAAATTAGGACAATTTTCTGTAAAATGAGAAAATCGTGAGTGACGTAGTCATGAGAGATTTTTTATTTTTGATAGGATTCTCTTAGTGTCCCAGAACATACAAAAACATTCTACTAGTTCATTTTTGTAGTTAAATGTTCTGTTTCTGTGGTGTTTTATAGGTTGAAATAGGACTAACTGGGAGTGAAGGCAACACAATGGCAGAGTCAGGGACTCGAGGTGTGTCAGAACCAGGAGCGGTAAGAATTTTGCTGGTAGAGGTAGCACAATTAACAGCAGACATTAAGAAGCTCAGAAGTGAATTAACATCTTGGAGTGAGTGGCAAACCGCATCTGATCAGTCACTGTTGCCTAGGGTGCCACAGCAGCAGACTGATCCTGCTGCTGCGAGTTTGATTATTCCATTTTCTGGCAAGTCATCTGAGGATGTGCGTTCGTTTGTGGAGGACTTGGAAACTTCAGCTGTGATGAATGGTTGGGCTGATGAGCAGTTGTTACATGTAAATTAGATTAATGGATGAAGCGAAGAAATATGTAAGGTACTAGAATGAAATTTTCACTCTACAGTGGGTAAGGGTCCGTAGGCCCTTACTATAACTTTGCACTCGGCACAGGGCGATAGGGTGAACAATCGATTGTGACGTGTTGAGAGAGCGAGTGTCGAGATGCGCCAGGGTGGTTGGCGGGAATCGTGTGTGTGTGTGTGGAGGCCATTATTGGAATACAGGGTTTTTAACCAAGAAGAGTGTCGCCATCGCCGTGGTTAGACCCCTAAATAATAGATGAATACCGGGAAAGTGATGAAGTATCTTTATAAAAGTGAGCAGTGACGTTACTAGTGCCGATATTTAGTTTCGCGTCTACCGTGCCGGCCTAACCTTGGATTGCAGTGTTGGATGCAGTGATGGATTAGCGTGTGACGATAATGGCAAATGAAGAAAGCCTGTGCTGAGATTAGCTGTAATTAGATATGCATGACGAAGACAGTGGCTGTCTCCTTTTTGTGTTTTGAGAAGAATATAAGTTCGTAAATAGTAAAACTGTGTTGGTGTTCCTTATTACCATATATTCAGTATTATAGTATTGAACAGGACGAACTGGAATGTAACAACTTCCATAGCAGTCAATTCCGATTACCAGCCCCATTAGTTTCACGGTCATGTAAATAATAAATATTGGGCTGCTATTCGACCAGATCAGGTCGGGATAAAAACGGAGGTGTTACAAGTGGAGTGTGCACTGATATGAAACTTCCTGGCAGATTACAACTGTGTCCCAGACCGAGTTCGAGTCTCGGTCCAGCACACAGTTTTAATCTGCCAGGAAGTTTCATATGTAAGGTGTTCTGAGGCCTTAAGGAAGGCAGGACAGTTTAAGCAGTTGAAGGAGGTACAAGAAACAGAATAGTGCTCGGTACTTTAGGGAGAGGTTGAATACAATGGCGACGAGACAGGGGGAGACGGTACAGAAATTTGAGGACAGAATAAGAGAAATTAACTAGTATACTTACGAGTTGGATTAGAGCGATGAAGCGAATGGGGTTCTGTTGCAGAAGGCTGAACAAAGGGCACTTGACGTATTTTTGAGGGGGTTACCGGCGCATATGGCGCGTAAAGTGAGTGAAGGACAGGCCAAAAGATTTGTATTCATCTATTCAGCTGGCAATCCAATGTGAGGAAATAGACGTGGCGACAGGGGTACGTGATAGACAAACAGTGTTTACAGCGGGTATAAAATGTTATGAGTGTGGTCGTACGGGACATGTGCAGAGGCAATGTACCCAGTCACTGAGGAATAGAGGAAGGGGTGGAAATCAACAGCGTGGAGGATGGAGAAGTCGAGTTAGTATAGGTGGACAGTCGTTAAACTGCAGAGGGGGCATAAGACCAACCTAAGGGAGCTCCCGATTAATTTCAATGCTACAAATACATATGCAGAGGTGGACTGTTCAGTTGTAGGATCCATAGGAACTAAAACGCTTAAGATTTTGTTGGACACAGGGGCGCAAGTGTCAGTTGCTACTAAGAGTTTAATGGGACGAAGGAAGTTAGAACAACCACGTTATATGTTGCGTGGAGTGGGGGATAAGGAGGTTACACCTTTGGGGTCAGTGACAGTTGACTTTCGAATAGGGAAAGTCTGATTTGATGCATGCATGGAGGTAGTACCATAGGTAAGCGAGGGCTACGACATGATCTTAGGAGTAGATTTCTTGCAACAACATAATGCCAAAATTGACCTTGGACAACGAACTGTGGAACTTGGTAGAATGTTATTTCAGCTAGGGAAACAGTTGTCGGTGAAGAGCTGTCGCAAGGGGCCTTCAACGTAATGAACAAACCAACTGAGCCGCGTACATTAGCAATAAGGCTTAATTCGCATGAGTGTGTGTCTAGTGGCACTGGGAAGTCGCTTTGGGTAAGTGTAGAGTCAAGTCTGTCTGTGGGTACGGTATGTGTTATTGAACCATTGGAGGATAATGAAGTTTAGGATCAATTAGGTTTTTTTGTGAAATGTAGTAATGTAGGCATACAAGATGGAAACGACGGGCAAGTAGACCCCGTCAACGTGGATAATTTTAGCGCTGTAGACGCGAATTTCGGAAAAGGAGTTTTAGTAGCGAATTTGGATGTACCAGATGACGAAGACTGGTGTTCGAGAGGTAGGCGTAGCGATAAACCACTAACTGCCAATAGAACTGCATTGCGTAACAAAGTGAAGCATTTGAAAGGCAGAGAAAAAGAGCATATGGAAGAACCGTTGCGGAAATTTAAAAATTTATTTTTCCTGCGAGGGCCTTTACCAGCAACTCCATTAGTTCAACATAGGATACTAACAGGCTACAAAGCACCTGTTTACCGTAAACCATACAGAATACCGAGGTATTTCCAGCCGATTGTGGAGAATTTCATTGATCAGCAGCTTGCAGACGGTATCATAAAGCATAGTAACAGTTGCTGGGGAGCGGACATTGTCGTTGTGCCTAAAAATCTATGGATGGAACTAATAAATACAGGTTCTGCTGTGACTACCGATACCTTAATAACAAGACAGTAACGGACGCATACCCCATTCCAAACATATCGGAGACTTTGGATCACTTAGGACAGTGCCAGTACTTTTCTACGATAGATTTGACAAGTGGTTATCATCAGTTAGAGGTGGCTCCAGAAGATCCTCCAAAAACTGGCTTTTCTACTATGGGAGGCCATTACCAGTACATCAGAATGCCATTCGGTTTGAAAAACGCTCCGGCAACATTTCAGTGGTTGCTAGACAGTATGTAGAGGGGTTTGAAACCACGGCAGTGTCTTTTCTATCTGGATGACATTATAGCGTATTCAAGTAGTATGGAGCAGCATAGACAGCGGTTAAGGAAAGTCTTTATGAGGTTAAGCGCAGCTCGTTTGACGTTAAGCCAGGAGAAGTGTCATTTTTCATTGGAAGAAGTGAAATATTTAGGTCATATCATTAGTAAGGATGGAGTGCGAACAGATCCGAGGTTGGTACAGGCTGTAAGGGATTTTCAGGAGCCGAAAACAGTTCAGGAAGTGCAATCATTTGTCGGAATTTCCAATTTCTATCGACAATTCGTGAACGATTTTGCAGATTTAGCACAGCCATTACCACGAAAGTGAGTGAAATTTGAGTGGAGAGAAGAGTGTCAGAAAGCGTTTGACAAACTGAAAGAAGTGTTAACATCAAGTCCAGTTCTTGTGTTACCAGATTTTGAAAAGGAATTTATTCTAACATGCGATGCATCGAATCAAGCATTAGGGTGTGTGCCTTGTCAGGAAATTGATGGGAAAGTAACATCCTGGAGACTATGCATCTAGGCAGATAATGTAGCAGAGAGGAATTATATGGGAGAAGATGTCGGGTAGTGACAGATCATGCTGCATTGAAGAGGTTGTCGGGGTTGAAGGATCCATCCACTACATCCACTAGGTGGGCTGAGAGGCTTAGTGAATTCGACTACGAGTTGGTGCCCAAGCCTGGGAAGAAGCACGGTTCAAAGGTGGCAAAAGTAGAAGTCATAGGTTATGACCTAGCGGTATGGCATGAATTACAGAACGCTGACAACAATTGTAAATTGTATCAGACACAGCCACAATTTAATATGTACGACGGTCTTCTGTGCAGGGAAACGAAGTTAGGGCCAAGGATAGTAGTGCCAGTGAATCTGGGAGGTGAAGTGTTAAAAGAAGCCCATGATCACGTGTTATCTTGTCATGGTGGGAGTAGAGCGACGAATAGGAGAGTGGCGGAGAGGTATTGGTGGAGAGGTAGGAAAGTAGATGTGGATCAGTATGTCAAGAATTGTATACGATGTGCGCAGAGAGCAGGTTTGAGTCAGAAACGGATACAGCTACAACGATTGCCGGAAGTGACAAGTGCATTTTCTATGTTGGGAATTGATGTATTAGGACATTTCAGTCGAACGCCACCAGGGAACAGATTCGTTCTGACAATAATAGACCAGTTTCAGAGGTCGGTGGAGATGGTGGCTATGCCAAATCAAAAGGCAGTAATGGTCGCACAAGCGTTAATAAACGACTGGATTTTGAGGTTTGGTGTACCGGAGACAATAATTGCTGACCAAGGGACCAGCTTCATGTCGGATTTAATGAAGGAACTGTGTAAACTGTTGAACGTAAAGAAGTTGAGGACGAGGGCGTTGCATCCACTGACGAACGGATGGACAGAACGGCAAACAGAACGAGCGGGAAGATGCTGAGTTTTTATGTGGAGTCTCATCACCGTCAGTGGGACGAGTATTTCAAGCATATTGTACGTGCACACAATACAAAAGTCCTTACCAATACCGGTTTGTCTGCATTTGAGGTAGTGTATGGGCGAAAAATGCTGTCACCATTGGATTTAGTGAAGCTACAGAAAGGAAGGGCCGGTGAATCCGTACGTCAATTCGCGAGGACAATTCGGCATGTTTGGAAACGGGTAGCAAAGGCGAATACGAAGTCTTTGGAAAGGCAGGAAGATGCAGTGAAGTGGAGAGGAAGTTTATTGCAGTATAGAGTAGGGCAAAGGGTAATGCTTTCCAGCCCCTATACGCCAAAAGGGAAAATGAAGAAGTTCGTCACGAGTTATCAAGGGCCATACCAAATAGTCGAAACCACATCACTCTTTAATGTTAAGCTTCAGCTAACAACTAGAACAACGATAGTCCACATTGGGCGGTTGTGGCCATCTAAGGGTTGTCTGGATGTGGTTCCAGGCATGTCACAGGAAGGGAAGAGGAGGAAAGAGAGAGTGGAGAGAGGTAGGAAGCGCTGGGGAAACCAGGAAGATAGAGTACAGCATGATGTACCGTATGATTTGCAATCCAGAAAGTAGTAGGGTATTTGTAGTTTTTTGTTTTCTTGTTGTGTATGACTGGCTTTGAGTAGATTAATTAGGCATTGTATTTTCATATGTTGTATGTGTTTTCGAGTACTGTGAGCCGACTGGGAACAGCAGTCTTTTTGAAGAGGGAGGAAGGGTGATGGTGATCCCTGTCCTCAGGTCACTGAAAAGGGGAGCGTTGAACAAGTTTGTAGAAGTAAAAACTGAGGAGGTATTACTGATCTCAGCAGTTAACAGCCGGGATGCCGAGATGACAAGGGAGGAATTACGGAGCTGCCATAGAGGGAAGGTAACGGTATGTCCAGCCAAGGTGATAAGCACCAGTCAAGACATGTGAACGGTGCAGCTATTTTTAGCCAGGAGGAAAGAAATAGACTGTCCGAGGGACATTGTGGAGCCGAAAATGAGCTTGCAACGGGTCGGGAAGCATTGCATCTTCTCCACCTACGAAAATCTGATAGTAGTAGCAAGTTGTTTTGAGCAGGGGTTATTTGCAGAAGCGAAACGTATAGAACTGGAGGGGAGTGGAATTTTAATCAATGGAACCGCATGTAACATAATAGGACCAACCTTCCATCTGCTATTGTCAATTTCAGGAGTCACGCAATTGAATGTTACACAGCCACAGCTCTACTGGCCAGAAACAACTTTAGAGTTTTTGCCAAGGTAGAATCTGACTTTGTTAAATCAAAGTCTGGAGTCAGGTCTGTTGAGATCCGTAAACCATTTCATTTCAGAGCAAGAGGGGAGCATATCAGCCGAGCAGCTTGTGCAGCATGTCACTCAATATAGGGAAAGGCAACGACAAGTAACGATTGTTTTGAGCACCTCTGTGCCAAGTGCCATCGCAACCTTAACTGTGTAGTCTGTTGTTTTCATTCTTATCAGGCAAACAGACAACTCCAAGAGGGAACCGACGGTAGTCTAAATCCCAGTGGATTGGATACTGAGGGCGTAGGACAGATAGGTAAGGGTTTGATTGAGCATTAAGTGGAGTGGTAATCTAGTAAGGAATTTTTACGTTTTGTCTCATGTCATGTGTTTTAAGAGGACTACACTACATCTAAGTTTTCTAATAGTAGTAGTAAATATGTCATAAGTACGTGCGGACCCAAACAAGTTTAATAGTAGTTAGAGGTCGACCCGGGGACCGGGTCTTTCCGGAGGCGGGAATGATGTAGTGGCACAACCATTTAAGATAGGAAAGTTATAATCGGTGCAATATTCCTGAGACGCAAGTTACAGCCAGGTGCAGGCCTGATGACAGTAAGTTACGCTTACTAGTGGTTGCGAAGTAGAATGGAGGCCACAGGGCCATCGAACTGCTGAAAAGAGTAAACACAGTGGTTTGCATGGCGCAGGTTACAGGCAGAAGGGGCCCACTTGCCCAACCTAGGTGTTACGAGTACATGACTTGGAGCACTGCATTAGCAAAACAGAGGCGCACAGCAACATATAAATAGGTGCTGGCTTTTGAACTAGGGGAATTCAACTGTCCAGCTCTCCTGGACAGCAGGTCGTGTCACACCACTGGCTACACACAGCAGCAGATGTGGCGCCAGCATTCCAGTCCATGGCAGGTCGCTGGTTCGACCCTCTGAGGCCAATTTGGGGTCCATAGCTGGCCAGCAGCAGGCCACTCGACAGCTCGCTACTGCGGGCAATCTTGTTGGGTCCCAACACACACTGGAGGAATCCCGAGGCGAGGGCCACAGATTTGTCTGTAGGATTGCAGGTGCTTGTTGTTACCATGATCTTAACCATGACAGCAAAGAAGCACGCAGCGGGCCACACTGCAGTTCCCAATGAGCGGCGCTGAGGCAATGGGGAGGAATTCCACTGAGTCGGTTGCTGGTGCATCCTGACGTCACCAAAACTCCGCGGGTGCACACGGCTGGCACGCTGCAGCTGCTCCAAGCTGTTTTGCAGACAGCAAAGTTGCGTCCTTGGCATCGCAGGACCCTGTGACACAGACAGAGGGGAACACAGCACTGTAGCTGGGAATAATAAAACACTTCAAGATCACGGCCAAGATTTAATATGGCTCATCCTGACAGTTTCCATCCAAGTCCAACATTCCTCCACTGCATACCAACATCTAGATTGGGCAGTTCGTCACTTTGTGGGGGAGGAATATTATTGCATCAAGTCAGCGCCGGCATGCCAGTTGGGAGTGTCTTAGAAGAGAAGGCTATGAGGAGAGATCAACTATTTACACTCTAACCGACCTCCCTCCAGGACGACAATGCGACAGCAGCGGCCCCTAGGTGAAGACGACATAAGCACCTCGCCAACGTAGCAGCCCATTTAGATAGCATCTTCAACGTTAGCCACTTCGTTACCTGACGCATCATAGCGTCTTCATTAGTAATCTCTGCATAGCACAGTTACAGATCAGCAGTCACTACAGTTCAGTTGACAGACTGTTGTAGTAGCGCTCGCTAGGAACAGTAGTGTTACTTATGTTTGTCGATTCTGAAGAAGACTGATTATTTTGTATGTCGCCCTTTGGTTGCGACACATCTGTGTAATTGCACTTGGGATGGTCATGTATAAAGGACTATCAGAATTGTCAGGTCAAAGTTAAGTATTTGTACTTGTCTCATTGTATCAAAACTCATTAATATGAGTTGTTTGATTGTTTATCTAGCGAACCGAGTATGCTGGATTCCTAGACACAACACATGAAATGCTACGGCATCCACACTAAAGTGCACTCACATGCATACGCACATGGACAAATAAGCAATTAGGCATGCAATCTCACCATACATCACACACATAAAATATTAAAACTGTGTTAAAAGAGCCATACTATTCGGCACAAGCTCTCACTCAGTCAGTCATTCACTTTCTCTCACCACTGAAGTCCTCCACCCCCCTCACATTTCGGATAAGTAGTGTGAGTACAGGAGGGTTTCGTTCATATCTTCACAAATGGCTCTTTTTTCTTCATGACTTGACAATTTGACTTTAGACTGCAGTATAGTATATACCTTGTGACCTTGCATTCGAATACTAGTTCGCTGTACCATATGCGGTAGTTGCAGTGGAGCACCACGAACACCACCACACAGGCACTGTAAGTAGTCTCCGTGATGCTGCACATAGCACACCCTTATCCCACCTCTGGGTGGCCCCATCTATAGTAAAATATGCGTACATTTTGGATCTTAGACCCACAAACTCCACAATCGGCAATCCGCTCAACTCATCTCTCCTTAAGCCAATAACCTTCTTGTTCTGGGGAAGAATATCGTAAGGATTATTGGCTGAGTATGCAGATGTGTCGAATTCATTAGCGTGACACCTCATTACCTCATATGGATCGCAGTTCTTCACCCAGTAGATGAAGCTATCTATATCCACGTAAAGTAACTTTGATTCCACGAAATGAGTTTTATCGAACTCATAGTGGAATCGGTACATGTAAAGCTAGGAGATGTCAGTGTACACATCCACAAATAAATAGGTTTCGTAAACTCTACTGAAACTTTGACTTCTCCACAGCAACAAACTTCTCTTTGAAAATAATGATGCAATTTCTTACATCATAACGCCCCTCCCATTTGGGCCCGCATCTCGTGGTCGTGCGGTAGCGTTCTCGCTTCCCACGCCCGGGTTCCCGGGTTCGATTCCCGGCGGGTTCAGGAATTTTCTCTGCCTCGTGATGGCTGGGTGTTGTGTGCTGTCCTTAGGTTAGTTAGGTTTAAGTAGTTCTAAGTTCTAGGGGACTGATGACCATAGATGTTGAGTCCTATAGTGCTCAGAGCCATTTGAACCAAGCCCTCCCATTTGGTCATAATCAAAATATCGCGTTAATTTCTTACATTTTGCAAGGTTTTACCGAAAGTAGAATTATTCACTAATTTATAAAAATCTTTTTCGGAATCACTAGTCGCATCCTCACTCTTTTCGGTATTTAGTTCAATAAACTCTTTCAACCAGAGGGGCTTCTAGGAGTTAGCCCAGATGATTCTACCTAGCTCCACACCTAGGCTGATGCACTGCTGGAGATTATGATAATGAATTATATGCCTCTGCTTCTGTCCAACAGTGGTCATCAGTTTAGGGACAGTGCTTCCTCATGGAACTTGTTACTCTGGACATAACGACAAGTCGCTTGTCGTTTCATACATAGTAACAGGGTATATGAGGTCTGCCTCCAGCACATACCCTACATCAGAATCAGCTGCCACTCCAATTACCTTTCCACCTAATCTTTGTAATTCGTTTCCGAGCACCCACTGAAACCCAGCAACCGGCAGTGGTTGCATCATGGCGTGCCCATATAAGTTATTCACATCCAAATATAGAATATGACTTGAATCCAGGGGTGCACTGAACCCCGCACCCATACGAGGGTTATTTGCCTTAGTGTGTCTATGGACACACTGGCAAAAGTCCCCCATGAATCCCTCACTAAAAGAAAAGAAGCATATGAGCATCAGTCAGAAGTTCGATATTGCGCCTTGTTTTCTTCAGCACTGGGCACCACGACAACCCAGGTGCTGTGTAGTAAAAGGCGGGCACCAGAGTGTACATACCCATGCATACACTCCAGAACTTTTCAGAAACATCCAAAAACTAGGGCACGTCAGTGTCTATATATAGTCCTGCATATTCACACAAATTGGGCATGTTGATTTCCTGCCAGACGTTGATGGCATGCTCATAATCTGTACTAGCTATGACATTGCTTATGAGAGTATTGGTAAATGCAGATACATTGGGTAGCCTGGTTCCGTCGAGTTTCGAATTACTGTCCAATGCTCGTAAGGAAAAACTCCTTCCCTAATCACAAGTTGAAAAATTTCCTCGTCAGGGTATGCTGATTGCGTGATGTCCATATCCTCCTGAGGTAGGGTGTCAATAAGTTTCTTGAGTGAAGTCTGCTTGAAATTAAAGAGTCAAGGAAGCGGGGTGTAATTTTGACAACTTTCATTTTGAGACAGAAATATTCTTCTCTACACTCTCAGGCAGGACAATGACCTGATATTTATTTATATCGAAATTAACCAACTGGTCAGCTAGAAATTGAGTGTTGTACCAGCTTCAATTATGGAAGAAAACGAATGTGTGTCGTGGTAACTTATATTTCAAATTGCATGCGTTGTGAGATGCACTGCAGAACTTTCCCGTAAGATGACAATGATATCTATCGGGAGTTCAGCTTTTCTATTAATTTCAGCCCACAAATATAACAATGAAGTGCATCACTGTATAAGTTTTCATCCTCCTCCAATATGGTCATGGGGTTATGGGGATGTTGGTGTTGTAAAGCCTATCAACATCTCTTGAGAGTTTTTCAAGCTCAGTGAGCAACCAAACTGCAGGATTATCCTCGACATAAGTTTCATAGCAGTTAAGACCTGAATCATATGATCATACACATTGGTACACTGCTGCATACAGTGCATGTCTTTACGTAAAGGTGGTATGTGATGCTAAGAGGTTCCCTTCACAGCGGGGGATAGGGGCAAGGATACATTCGAACTCAGCATGTACGACAAATGGACAACTCTCCTGGTGATGAGCATTCTTGAATTTAATGAATTCGTTTTCTTTTGAAGACGTAAAGACATATACCTGTTCCTTGGATTCACAGTCATTTAAATGCCTTTTCTAATACTTTTCTTCTGAGAGGGTATTTAGGCACCAAACTCAAAAATTTTCTTTACCCTTGTGTTTACTCATCTGGCAGGCAAGAAGACTGGACGTCTTTCATCCGTACATAATGCTGATTATTACTTTCAGAGAAGAGCAGCATGTTTACATGAAAATCATGCTCACCTGCATATTTAGAAAAATGGAGTGGTCCAACTACAGTCTTCATGCCCTGCTCATCCAGCTTATTTTTCTTCTCCAGGCTATAAATATGAACCAATATTAGAGGCTTTTGTGTCTCAAATTTAGGTATATCCTGAATCATTATGGGGAACTCGACAGTGTCAAAGCTGTAACACGTTAATATTAAGACCTGTTCTGTACCAATGTGTGCGTACCTTATAATTTCCCTCTCAAGCCCGGATCGCCCACCTAAAACAGGCATTGCATTCTTTATTTTGAACGTTAATACATACCTTCTTATCAGCTATATCCTTATGGAGCTTGGTATAACCTGACTCTACTTTTAAAGGATCATAGATATAAATACGGATGCTGAGGTGTGGTATTTGGCTGAGTGCTTTAGCTCACCCTCTTGCTTCCATTTCGGAAAACCAGGTCAGTATAGCACCCAAGGTGGATTCACGATACCACTGAGCGATTGATGTGGTCCGAGATGTAATGCTGCTATCCCCCAAATGTAGTGTAGGTTTCTCTCTTCAGCAGAACCCTGCTGTTTAGGTGGGTTAGTCCACTCGCAAACTACTGCTTTACATTTAATGGGATTATATCTCGGATCATCTAGGGCTTTGAGGAGCTCTGCCACTATCAGTGGGACGCATGTTTCTAGAAACCTGACTGGGTCGCAATAGCTCCAGCCAGATTCTCAATTCTAGTGAAAGAAATACTCCCATCAAAGGCACTAACATTCGTCGAGTATTAAGAAGGGTCATGACGCCACTAATTTCACGTCCTTAACTATCAGGATGGGAGAGAGGACTACCAATAGCCACAGGTTCATTATATTAACACTAAAAGTAGGAGACGACTGCATCCACATGGTGGATGACGGCGTTGAGGAGGAGACACCTGAGGTGAGGGGTATTCGCTGGCGCACACATACAGTCCGTTACCAGCGAGGATCAACAGTCAGAGAAAGAGTAGGATGAGATGGCGGCAGTGAAGCCCAGTGGGAGCACCCTGCTTGCAGTGACGGTGTTTAGCGATGCTACTGCTGCTATTACTGCTGCTATTGCATGCTGGAGCCTTCACCACCACCAACCCGGTGGCTTTGAGATTGTTGCTTTTCTTCTTTTTCTTTTTATTCTTCTTCTTCCTCCAATTGAACCACCCATGGAAACAAGAGGGTATTCGATGGTGCGGGGGCGTGTGCTGCAGCAGCCGCAGCTGATTCTGCCACCTCTTGTGCAGCCTCGAGTGACGCTTTGCACGGTAGTGCATGTCGCTCAGGTGCATGTTTCATTCCTGCCCCTGCATTCCTCTAGGCACTTGTTCCACAGCTAGCTGTTGTGGTGCTGGTGACGACTGTGGTGCCTCTGTGACATATGAGTAACGAAAAAAAAATCAGTACAACACTTAAGATTTTTTAAAAATATGTGCAGTAAGCAAATAACAACATTCGAGAATAATAATAATTATATGATGTAATGACAAGGGTTGCATTATAATCACCTTTCCCATTCTGGATCGAAGGATTGAAAATTTTAGTCAGGTTTTCAAATAGTTCTCCCACCCAACCCAATATTTCGTCATCCTCCTCCAAAAGGGTGAGATGGCGATGTCTTTCATGTCTCTCAGCAGCCGCCACCTCATGCACCCGCTCTGGTATTTGACCCTCGCCTCAGGGCCATCTGTCTTGCTCACTGATACTGCCTACAACAATTAGATATTGAACGTAATTATTTCCTGAAAATGTTAGATTCATACACAGAAAATCGTACTGAAAATTGTATTCTATAGCTCACTGAAATGTAAACAGAAAATTGTATTCCTTAGCTCACTGAAATATAAATAGAAAATCGTATTCTCTAGTTCACTGAAATGACTGATATATTAAACAGACTGAATTTACCAAGCGGGGTAGCCCAGCAGTCTGAGACGTCTTGCCACGGTCCGCGCGGCTCCACCCGTCGGAGGTTCGAGTCCTCCCTCGGGCATGGGTGTGTGTGTTGTCCATAACGTAAGTTAGTTTCAGTTAGATTCAGTAGTGTGTAAGCTTAGGGACCGATTACCTAAGCACTTTGGTCCAATAAGATCTTTCCACAAATTTACAATTTTTACTGAATTTGAAGATCGTATTGTGCTAGTTAGACTGAATCGATGACCCCTTGCTCTCGCCCTCGGCACATATCCATGCATCTCTTTCCTCATCCATAGAAATACCTAGAAAAGGAAAGAATGCGTCTCAGACAACTGAATGCTCCATGTTACGAAAAATAAATGTATATACATTCCCTAGCCCTCATCATAAGAGCCACAGTACATTGTGTGAACGAAAAATATATTTTCTCTAACAGATATATGTTACAAAATATGAATAAATAAATTCACTTACATCCTTGTTGCTCCGACTCGATTATTATTGCTGGAGGCTGTTGCTGCAATAGTCTCTCAGCCTCTAGATCGGACAACATCTCGGGGATGAAAGCTAGAATGACAAGAAAAAAAAAAGGACTGTAATACAAGCTACGAAATGAAAATTCGTCACACACTAAAACCACAGCAGTGAACCTTTCAAAAACTTCGTAGTACGGAGCTATGCTCTACCGACTACGAACTAAACAGTTGCTGTGAGGGATACTAATATAATGGGGCGCACAGATACATTGGATAATTAGAGGAATTAACTTACATCGCAGACTGTCCTGGCGAAGGCGTCTACTACTGCTACCACTGCTGATGCTGTCGCTGGAAATTCTGTGCTTTATTTTTTTCCCGAAAAACAAAATTGGCAGAAGAAAACACAGTCAACCACACAGGTGAAGTGACGATAGCAGAATGAGAGCGACTGCACCGCGGTGATGGTTTATACGAGGTTTATTCGGAAAGTCGCATACCGAATGAACAAGTGTGCCATCGCTCTTACGTCGCACCAATATACTTGGTCATTCAGTATATAGAAAGCGCACTCACACAGACCTTTACTTGCAAGCCACCAGTTGCCACCATCCGGCACAAACAATGGGTGTTTTGAAGACATTTATTCACCGAGCCCACGTCATCTCTGACACCAATAGTTTGCAAAACGGAACTGGAGCACCTGCAGACTGTATTTCTGAAGAATGGGTATTCGTCCCAGCAAGTGGTGAGAGCCCTGCAGACCTGTAAACGACGGAGCAAAGAAGAGGAACAGGCCTTTAAAACGACTGGCTATTTACCATATTCTGGTAATATTTCAGCGTCAATAGGCAGAATTCTAAGAAACTATAAAGTGAAAGCAAATCTTTCGTCGTCCTGCAAAAATTTCGTCGCTGTTGGGATCTGTCAAAGACGACCTAGAGCTGCGGAAGGCAGGTGTTTACAGGATTCCGTGTGAATTTGGCAAATCTTATATAGGGCAAACGATGCATACTGTGCAGGATCGCACTATAGAACATCAGCGGCATACTCGCCTTCTTCAGCTTTGTGGGTCTACCATCGCCAAACACTGAATTTCCACTGGTCATGCCATGAATTACAATGAGACAAAAATTGTGGCACATACGTCTAACTTTTGGAGTTCTATTATTAATCAATCTGTCGAAATATGGCTGTCTGACAATGAGTCTCTTATTAATCGTGACAGTGGTAGTAGTGGAACAACCTTCATACAGGGCCACTCTACATTGTTGACAAATTTATTCAAGATGGCGGCGATGACGTCGTCCAATATGGCGGCGTGTAGATGTGGCAACAGCGCCTGACGTCATTCAAGATGGCGGATTTTGGAGGGAAAAATGGGTCAATTGTGCTACATCCACAAACCTAACCCCCATAAAAATGGCGGGAAGTTTGAATTTTAGCAGGAAAATAGGCCAAAAGTGCTGTTTCCACTAACATGACCCTCCAGAAAAAATTGGCATGAAATTCAAATTCAAAAAGGTTAATGTCTTGAAAACTGTACTTGCCTTTATTATTATCATTTATTATCATTCATCATCATTCATTATCGTTTGTAATTATTTATTATTATTTACATCTTGCACATGTGTACACAGTCCAACTGTATTAGTTCATACCTCTGCCACCAGGGAGTGCCGCCGTGATGTTATTCAAGATGGCGGATTTTGGAGGGGAAAATAGATCAACTGGGCTACCTCCACTAACCTAAGCCACAGAAAGTTGGTGCGAAATTTGAATTTTGGCGGGAAAATAGGTCAATTATGCTATGTCCACTAACCTAACCCTGCAGCAAAATTGGCGCCAAATTCCAATTCCAACACCATAATGCATGCAGAACCTTACTTTTCTTTATTATTATTCATTATTTTTCATTATCATTTATTATTATATATGTTTATTTATTATTATTGGCCTACCTCCACTAGAAAATTGGGCCATATTCCAATTCCAACACGATAATGTCTCCAAAATTGTACTTCTATTTATTATTATTATCATTTATTATTTATTCAAGATGACCGATTTTGGTGGGAAGAAAGCCATTTGCATTACATCCATAACAAAAATCTGTCACAAGTTCAAATTCCAACACCATAATCGGTCACACGTACAAAATAGTCCACATCCTACGAACTTTGACTGTCACTTATGTTTTTCCACTGCTAACACCTATTAAAATCGCGTCAAATAATAAACTGCACTTGTACTAACTTAATTCACATCCTCTGATTTTGCAGGGAAAAAGGACTGAAGTCTTTACTTCAAGCAGTACAGTCATCACTTGTTCTCCAGCAGACTTAGTACACATCCTCGAGATCGCACCAACACCCAGTGCGCTCGCCACTATGTCCAGACTCCAACTGACTTAGTTCAAATTGTCGCCAGTAGAGGAGGCTATCCCTGGCGCCACCGGTCAGTTGTAGCCCGCCACTGGTCCAGCGGCCGCTCGGACCGCACTAGCTGCTGGACCCTGTAAACATGTTTTCACCGGACAAGCTGGAACCCGCCGATGCTGACGTCACACAACTGCCCGTCCATTCACGGTCCACCACGTGGTCGACATAGAATGCATTGCCACACTTTTGGCGCCAAATCTGTTTTGCTCGGACAGGTTGGAGCCTGTCCACGCCTACCTCACGACGGTCAGTTGGCCGCTCGGACCACTAAACATGTTTTGCTCGGTCGAACCTGCCGATTCTGACGTCACAACGGTAGCTTGTCCGTTCACCACGTGTATTCGTCCCTCCCACACATTTCACGCCAAAATTGTTCCCCTGAGAGTGGAATTTCCCCCAACGTCACAACGGTCGGTTAGCGATCCACCACGTGGTTTTGTGGCGGACAAAGAACATGCTTGGCGCCAAAGTTGTTTGCTGGAGAGTGGAATCTGCCCTGGCGTCCCACAACCGCCAGTCCATCACGAGCGTGCACGACAAAGAACTCTCTCTCTGAGTTACTGACTCAAGATCGTCTGCTCTGATGCGCGCGCGCTGTAACCGGACAAGCGCCGCCGTCCGACCGCTTACGTCACACACGCTCGATCGCCGCCTCCATACACGTGCCGGACATAGTCTTCTGTAAACATGCTAACACCCACATCGCGCTTCTAAGCTATCGATTGCCTAAGTACTTAATTGCATTTCAATTTTAATCATATTAAATAATTCAATTTACAATTTCATATAAGTATGGAAAGCGGTTCAACTATCTAATTTCAACTACTTTCAAGGTCGAGACCGCCATCTTTTCCTAGCAACTAGTGCCGAGTTTGAATCCTGGAAGTAAAGAAAGGTCACTTTCGCTTCCGCCACCAGCCTAACAAAATTGTTGCAAAAGAAGCTCATCACCACTAACCTAAGCCTCCAGGACGCAACCTCTTCCTACGGGTTTCTGGTAAATGGACTCAGCCTTCACTAGGCCCACGGATGGTGGAACGAATGTACTTTATTTAGGGATGGAGTATATGTATCACAGAACACACGCACTGACATGTCCCACGCCATACAGACCTGCATTGCACTTCTACATAACTGATTTATAATGCTCTACACACACGCTTGCTAACTGTAAACAGTTAAAAATAACGCATCGCACAGCCTACAGACATGCGAACCACTTGTAAATAATGCAAGACATTTACTTCCAAGCCGGCCGCGGTGGTCTAGCGGTTCTAGGGTCTCAGTCCGGAGCCTCGCGACTGCTACGGTCGCAGGTTCGAATCCTGCCTCGGGCATGGATGTGTGTGATGTCCTTAGGTTAGTTAGGTTTAAGTTGTTCTAAGTTCTAGGGGACTGATGACCATAGATGTTAAGTCCCATAGTGCTCAGAGCCATTTGAACCATTTTTTACTTCCAAATAGCCAAACAACTCTTAATTTTCCAAAAGACTTTCAGTGCAGACCTGCAGACTGCTCCTAAATAATACAGCACAATGACGTGTAGACACGCTAAGTAGTCGTAAACTATTCAAATAGCGCATCTGAAGGCCTACAGACCCGCTCCCGAAATAATGCAATCAACGCTCGCAACCACAGTCCATTGAGTACACAGGAGGTAGCGATAAGTGACGTACACCTCAGATGTCAAACCGCGCTCAGCCCCTGCTCGGCTTCCGCAAGCACGAGGTGGCGGCACCGCCCATTCGTACGTAACACCTGGGAAATTCCTATCCAAATACGTGTTCGTGCTGATGTGATCGTGGGGGAGCGCAACCGCGAGCTGCAGCCGAACGCAGGCCAAAGCTGTATGTAAGCGCCGTTAGTGATCGGGCGTTTACTTTCACACAACGCGCACTCCAAGCAGATCCGCGGGCGTTCGGTCTTCCTCACTCTAACTGCGGTCTGGCGAAGACACTTCAGAATTCCATTCCACGAAAGCAGAACCTGCTTTCCCCCCTTAGCGATTCTAACGCGCAGTAAGTGAGGATTGACTTACGCTTCACAGCGTACGCCACAACCCCACGAACTGAGGCAGCCACAGCTCGCACCCGCCAGCCGCCGCCACCGAACACCGGTGAATCTTGCATTCACACCAGTCTCATATTCGAGGCATCTCCTTGTCTCTGCAGGCCGTGTTGACACACACACATACTTAACTAGCCAGCGCGGCTCTCGCCTCGCCGTGAGATGTCTGCGTGGCCACTCGCCATCTAAAACGTTCTCACCATTATTCTTACGTCACATCTCTCTGCAAAAAATAAGAGCCAAGTCGACCTCTCGGGGACTGTATAGTGTCCCAGAAATAGTTAACGCTTGCTTTCTTCGTGCCTCAGCTTCCATGTACAGCAATTCTCCCCCATAACAGAACATTTTACCAAAATATCGCCTAATCCAGTCTTCCTCCAGGACATAACGTGATAGACTTCCTGCTCGCAACATGCGCAAATGTTCTCACCGCTCCTATATCCCATCACAATCAATCGAGCATTCTCATTACCTCTTATCGAATTTACCAGTCGAATTACTAACGCCCTATCTATCGAAGCACCATCCACCTTTTCTTTCTGGGGATCTCTCTCGTTATTTTGAAAAGATTGCTAATTTACACGGACAGTTCCCTCAGTCTATACACCGCCAACCTGTTCTTTCTTTCTACAAACGCTACACTCAATGCTAATAAACTATTTTACACTGATCACCATTTTTGACAGACAACTAAACGTCCCAAAGTTGTGTACAGGTCATCAAATACAAACGATACTCGCAAGAATATTGGCCTGTCAAACCGATCTGCAACGGGGGAATGTATCACCGAGTACAGTCTCGATCTAGGAAACATTCAGTTCATATCCCCAACCATACCATCACTCTCTTTACATCAGCGAACCCAAGTCACTCTCAGAACTGACGTTCAAAGACATGCTCATTTACCCTTGGCACAAACGCTCTACTTTTTCCGCTTTCTTGCTCGCATTTCTACAGTCATCTCCAGGCTAATCGATTACAAGAACACCCGTATTTTCGCCATAATATTATACAATTTTCGCCGTACTTCTCGATATCAAGCACGCAGCACTAGCCATCCGATCGCTGACGCAACATACTGCGCAAGATATACACTGTAATTTATTCCTCCACAAACACGTAACTTTAGCGAGGCGCAGCGTGCTGTAAACCATTGACTAACTACAAACAAGTAGAGTATTCTGATATTCGCACTCTCCAATACCGACGTCGGTGATCTAACAGATTCCACATGATCAATATTGTTTACAAACCAGATATGGTCTTTCCCACATCTAGAGAACTTGCAAACGTGGGTCCAACACACCACATTCCATATTCCCTCAAGTAAATAAAGGCAACAAATGTGCAGAAGCAGTCGTCCGAACAATTTACATGGGAGGGAATAACGCTCCACCGCAAACGCGCCATCTTCTCAAAGTTACACTTGATCACGAAAGCAGCCCAGGACATACTTAGTTAGCTATTCGGTCGTCTAGAACATGGTAAAGTTAACTATTATACATTCCTACAGTCCAACAGACATCGGCATTCGGAAGACCGTTACCATTAACGTGGGAACGCGAATCAATACCACCACAGACTTTGCATACACGAACACATTCTAGAAAACGCCTCACATATTTCTTCTGTCATTATACTTACAATTAAATCTTACGATCTAGGTCTCAACTGAACGGTATTTGGCAATGAGCGAAGTATTGGAAATACACTCTGTTGAACGCTGTGGCTCTGGAAGTACCTGTACCTTCCTTAGCACTAGACATACTCTTCCCTTCGCTATCACAGTACCCTAAGTCAAATCCGCACCCTCCCTACAACAGCACATAGACATTTCCTTTACACAAACAGATATGCTTTATAAACCTGATCCTCAAATGCGGACATATCACTCACCAGCCCAATGGATTTTGAAAGTCGTTCGTCTAAGGAACGCAGTATGTGACCGATATTTGCAACTCCATCACGTCGCTAGATATTTATTCAGTACGTGTAACGTATTCTGTCTCGATACCATGTTACATGTTCCGTTATACGAGGTGCATTCAAGTTCTAAGGCCTCCGAGTTTTTTCTAATTAATTACTCACCCGAAATCGATGAAACTGGCGTTACGTCTCGACGTAATCGCCCTGCAGACGTACACATTTTTCACAACGCTGACGCCATGATTCCATGGCAGCGGCGAAGGCTTCTTTAGGAGTCTGTTTTGACCACTGGAAAATCGCTGAGGCAATAGCAGCACGGCTGGTGAATGTGCGGCCACGGAGAGTGTCTTTCATTGTTGGAAAAAGCCAAAAGTCACTAGGAGCCAGGTCAGGTGAGTAGGGAGCATGAGGAATCACTTCAAAGTTGTTATCACGAAGAAACTGTTGCGAAACGTTAGCTCGATGTACGGGTGCGTTGTCTTGGTGAAACAGCACACGCGCAGCCCTTCCCGGACGTTTTTGTTGCAGTGCAGGAAGGAATTTGTTCTTCAAAACATTTTCGTAGAATGCACCTGTTACCGTAGTGCCCTTTGGAACGCAATGGGTAAGGATTACGCCCTCGCTGTCCCAGAACATGGACACCATCATTTTTTCAGCACTGGCGGTTACCCGAAATTTTTTTGGTGGCGGTGAATCTGTGTGCTTTCAGTGAGCTGACTGGCGCTTTGTCTCTGGATTGAAAAATGGCATCCACGTCTCATCCATTGTCACAACCGACGAAAAGAAAGTCCCATTCATGCTGTCGTTGCGCGTCAACATTGCTCGGCAACATGCCACACGGGCAGCCATGTGGTCGTCCGTCAGCATTCGTGGCACCCACCTGGATGACACTTTTCGCATTTTCAGGTCGTCATGCAGGATTGTGTGCACAGAACCCACAGAAATGCCAACTCTGGAGGCAATCTGTTCAACAGTCATTCGGCGATCCCCCAAAACAATTCTCTCCACTTTCTCGATCGTGTCGTCAGACCGGCTTGTGCGAGCCCGAGGTTGTTTCGGTTTGTTGTCACACGATGTTCTGCCTTCATTAAACTGTCGCACCCACGAACGCACTTTCGACACATCCATAACTCCATCACCACATGTCTCCTTCAACTGTCGATGAATTTCAATTGGTTTCACACCACGCAAATTCAGAAAACGAATGATTGCACACTGTTCAAGTAAGGAAAACGTCGCTATTTTAAGTATTTAAAACAGTTCTCATTCTCGCCGCTGGCGGTAAAATTCCATCTGCCGTACGGTGCTGCCATCTCTGGGACGTATTGACAATGAACGCGACCTCATTTTAAAACAATGCGCATGTTTCTATCTCTTTCCAGTCCGGAGAAAAAAAATCGGAGGCCTTAGAACTTGAATGCACCTCGTATATCCACTGAGTTAAAGGGATACTCATGGAGAAGGATCACAGCCACAACTGAATCATATCTCGAAACGAGACACCTTTCTCGAACCTATCTGCTACAGTAAAAATCCAACATGGTCTTAGTCAGTCCCTACACATCTGCAACTGCTCCCATTTAAACAGCTTTGCGCATGTGATCATGCCATTTTAAGTCGCAACTGAGCAGAAGTAGTACAAAGCCATATCCACCACCTTCTGCACCCCGTCTAGAAACAGAGCGAACTGAGTTACTGCGACAGGACCGTGTTTTGACCATTCCGCGGAAATGCTCGCATTGTTGTGCGTTCCCAAACTACATACAAGTACTACCGATCCACGTCCATTCAAATCTGTAAGCCCAACATCCTATCATCGTTATTCTCTACCGCCCAACAGACAAAATTAACAACTACAGAAGCTCAAATAACTTCATCCGATATAGAACTCACATAGACGCCATTACTCGCACGTTGATGCAAAACTGCGGTGGGGGTCCAGCGTGGAGAGCTGAGACTCCCATTATTCTTGTACAAGCCACTTCCTACTCGTCTTTTATAATTATGAAGCAAAATGCACTGTTTATATTGCTTACTATGTGGAATAAAGCAAATGTTTTAGACTTGTAATTATGGTCTAAAAGCGACTTCATCAAATGAAAGTAATAGGTAATTAGCGAGACCATTAGATGTGAATCTGAATTACAAATCAACCAAGAGCAGACCTGTGAGAAGTCTGTTACCCAAAAGAAGCCTCTTGTTAATGAAGCCTCTTATTAATGTAGCACACACTCCATTCATTTGAAATCTCCTCCCTTTTACCACTTTGCACAAAATTATGGTAACCTCTAAATTCCTTGAAGAACAGTTACCAATAAGTAAATCTTTTGCAAAGGTGGGATTACGGACATTATCATCTTTCTCTCCTATTAGGTGCTCTTTCTAAAAAAAAAGGTTCAAATGGCTCTGAGCACTATGGGACTCAACTTCTGAGGTCATTAGTCCCCTAGAACTTAGAACTAGTTAAACCTAACTAACCTAAGGACATCACACACATCCATGCCCGAGGCAGGCTTCGAACCTGCGACCGTAGCAGTCGCGCGGTTCCGGACTGAGCGCCTAGAACCGCTAGACCACCGCGGCCGACCGGTGCTCTTTCTACCTCACTTTGATTGCTCTACCTGATTGTCATATATAGTAACTGGGACAGTTGCTGCAAATCATTTTGTAGATGCTTGAGTTTGAGAATAGACCCTCAACACAGTTGAAAGTGTGCACAAGATCTTCTTTAAGTTATTATTCGTAGAAAACGTTACGCTAAATTTACATTTGTTCACCAAAAGACTTTCTACCCTATAGGATATATCGCCTAAAAAGGGGATGGAAATAAATATTATTTTCGTCTTTGTTGTATACAGATCTATTACACTGTAAAGTTCAAACTTTTTTCGTAGTTTTATCACTGAGGATATGATCTACTACATCAAGCTCTTATATATTGCTAATAGCAATAGATTTTAACACATGGATTTCGTTCTGTAGGGTAATAGGTGAAAGAGATGTTGTGGTGGTGGTGGTGGTTAGTGTTTAACGTCCCGTCGACAACGAGGTCATTAGAGACGGAGCGCAAGCTCGGGTTAGGGAAGGATTGGAAAGGAAATCGGCCGTGCCCTTTCAAAGGAACCATCCCGGCATTTGCCTGAAACGATTTAGGGAAATCACGGAAAACCTAAATCAGGATGGCTGGAGACGGGATTGAACCGTCGTCCTCCCGAATGCGAGTCCAGTGTGCTAACCACTGCGCCACCTCGCTCGGTGGTAGAGATGTTGTGATAATGTGGTTAATAGCAGAATGGAAGAATGCTAATTTGTGTGTTTGTGGGTGAGAGGAATCAGTGGGGACAATAGCAGTGTGACAAAGCGAGTTCTGGGACAACTTTGTTATCAAACACATATCAAATTAATTATGCAAATTAATTAACTGATCAATTAATTGGCCCCACCTCAAGATAACATCAGGAGTTTTCCCCAGTCGGCACATGGGTACCCCTCAGAGAGCTCCCAGCCCCTTCTCTCCTCCTGCCTCCCCCTCCCCTTCCCTTCCCCTCCCCTCAACACCTATGATGTAATTGAAGATGGCGTCCCATGGAAAATGATGGGAAATTCGCTCAGTTTGTGTCAAGCTGCTGGGCTGGGAGGAGCTCACGACAGTAGGTTTGCATAGAATGCATAATGCATAGTTTAAAGATATTGTTTGAGAATATTGATTATTTAATTTAGAAATTGCAATATGTCTCGAAGTTGATGGTGGTGTTTAAACAATTTAGATTATGTTAAGCAATTGTGGTAATTTTTTTAATGCTCACAGCGAAAGGAACCATGTTATTACACTATCACAGCCCACAATAAACATATCTGAAAAGCTCTCTCGAACATGCTCCGTCCACTGGAGGCATGTGCCATGCTTGCTGCACCAGCCAGTGTCCAATACACGGCAGCGACAGGTCTGAGCTAAGCACTTCTTGTCATGCAGGCAAATACCTCAGCCATAAGTCTCTCTGGCGGACTTTCTTAATTTGTGGCATGTGGATACCCATTGTCATTAAACACAGACTGCTTCGGGAGTTATTAAAACTGATGTTCGAGCAATGTGAAGAATATTGCCACATACATATCTTGAAGATGTCACAACACTCTGCAAATGTTTTGCTTCAGAAGAAACGCCACAGGAAATATTAATTAAACAATTCGCTTCACAAACCGAATATACACACATAAAAAAAGGTTTTGCATCATCCCAGTACCCAGAACTCCTGAAGACAGACGTTGACTATGGATATTGTATCGCAGACACAGTCCCTTTGACTGTTCAGAGATGTCACTGAACCTGCCCAAAGATGTAAACCACTATGCATAAGCAGCACCAATTAGATGGAGGGGCCCGATAGCCGATCAGCTCCAGCATTTCCACCAGGAAGGAGGTACACGGCTCGTGTTGTCTGTAGTTCAACTATGCGTAAATGGTCAATACCGTGGTTCGATGGCGTCCGCATTGTTACTTTGTGCCAGGAAGGGCTGTCAACAAGGGAAGTGTCCAGGCATCTCAGAGTGAACCAAAGCGATGATGTTGGAACATAGAGGAGATACAGAGAAACAGGAACTGTCAATGACATGCCTCGTTCAGGCCACCCAAGGGCTCCTACTACAGTGGACGACTGCTACCTATGGATTATGGCTTGGAGGAACCCTGACAGCAACGCCACCATGTTGAATAATGCTTTTCGTGCAGCCACAGGACGTCGTGCTACGACTCAGACTGTGCTCAATAGGTTGCATGATGCGGACCTTCACTCCCAACGTCCATGGCTTGGTCCATCCTTGCAACCACGAAACCATGCAGCGCAGTACAGATTGGCCCAACCTCATGCCGAATGGACTGCACAGGATTGGCATCACGTTCTCTTCACCGATGAGTGTCGCATATGCCTTCAACCAGACAATCGTCGAAGACGTGTTTGGATGCAGCCCGTTCAGGCTGAACGCCTTAGACACACTTTCCAGCGAGTGCAGCAAGGCGGAGGTTCCCTGCTGTTTTCGGGTGGAAGTATGTGGGGCCGACGTACGCCGCTGGTGGTCATGGAAGGCGCCGTAACGGCTGTACGATACTTCAATGCCATCCTCCAGCCGATAGTGCAACCATATCGGCAGCATATTGGCGAGGCATTTGTCTTCATGGACGACAATTCGCGCCCACATCGTGCACATCTTGTGAATGACATCTTTCAAGATAACGACATCGCTGGACTAGAGTGGCCAGCGTGTTCTCCAGACATGAACCCTATCGAACATGCCTTGGATACATTGAAAAGGGCTGTTTATGGACGACATGGCCAACCAACCACTCAGAGGAATCTACGCCGAATCGCCGTTGAGAAGTGAAACAATCTGGACCAACAGTGCCTTGATGAACTTGTGGAAAATATGCCACGACGAATACAGGTATGCATACATGCAAGAGGACGTGCTAATAGGTATTAGAGCTACCGGTGTGTGCAGCAATCTGGACGACCACCTCTGAAATTTTCGCTGTATGGTGGTACAACACGCAATGTGTGGTTTCCATTAGCAGTAAAAAGGGCGGAAATGATGTTTATGTTGATCTCTGTTGCAAATTTCTGTACAGGTCGCGGAACTCTTGAACCGAGGTGATGCAAACCTTTTTTTATGTGTGTTCATCAAATAACTACTCGAAATACAGAGAACACTGTGAGAGCCATAGTTGGAATTTAGAGGTTACCATAATTTTGTGCAAAGTCGTAAAAGGGAGGAGATTTCAAATGAATGGAGTGTGTACTACATTAATAAGAGGCTTCATTAACAAGAGGCTTCTTTTGGGTAAGAGACTTCTCACAGGTCTGCTCTTGGTTGATTTGTAGTTCAGATTCACATCTAATGGTCTCGCTAATTACGTATTACTTTCATTTCATGAAGTCGGTTTTGGAACATAATTACAAATCTAAAACATTTGCTTTATTCCACATAGTAAGCAATATAAACAGTGCATTTTGCTTCATAATTATAAAAGACGAGTAGGAAGTGACTTGTACAAGTATAATGGGAGTCTCAGCAAAATTGATGCGTATTGGCGAACAAATGCAGCATATTAATTTCAAACAGGATATAAAATTCCACACGGGAATAGCGCTAGGACATATGGGTAACTTAATTTTAATGCTCTTCTGCTATGAAGAATTATTATTGAAATATTGGGCCATTAAATTTGTTTATGGATGCAAAGTTATAACGCAGAAAAAAACAAGACGAGTGAGTTTACATAGTAAAATCGCCTAGAACCAGTGCACCAACGTCTAACTCACAGACGTCAGTAACACTCAACACATTTACTGTCTCATAAGCAACATATAGTGTGTCATGGACTCAGGTCAAGAGTGCATTCTTTATCTGATCTCAGGTAGAGTAGCTAGTAATGGAAAACACGGTATAATGGTACACAATTACTGACAAACCTTGTGAGGACATACTATGATTAAACTTTCGTTTAATTCTCGGTCAATCTTGGGGGTACTACATATAGGACAAAAAATATATAGGTCTTACAAAAATCACAACTGCAAAAAAATAATGCTAGTCGTAAGGCCTCCTTAGATAATTTCAAAAATTCACTCTAAAATTCAATAAAGACACTTTTATAAGTTAAAACGTAATTATTTGACTCTACAATACTGCCAACTTCCTGAAGTCAATCCCAGTACTTAAATTTAATGAAAAATGATGTATATCTAAATTCAGTTTTTTGAAACACAAATCATTCACTATAATGACACATGTATGTATATGCAAGCCTCGCAGACGGCTCTCAGGGCCCAGTCCCATCGGCTGGTGAACCAAAATTTGAACATAGAATACGTGTCCGGACATGGCGCGTGTTTGGTCCACCCGCAAACCCTATCGTACATGTGGCGCGTGGTGTATCCATCTCCGAACATAGTTCTGTATATTTAGTCCACGGCAGATCCACACCTGAACGCTAACTCGCATGTGATAGATTGTGGATATGCATCCCAACAATGCTTCGTACACTGCGCCTGACGGATCCACCTCCGAACCCCATCCCGTCTGATGCATACTGTGGATCCGCATCTCAACACTGATCTGGATATAACATGCGGCGGATCCACAGTCGAACGCTAACTCTGGTCTCCTACGGGTCCTGGGAATCGTCCTCGAGGCGTGCATATACAGAGACATACAGAAAGCAAGGCGAACGCTCTCCCAATGTGGGGGTGACTAGATACAGTCGAGTGCAGTGCTATGTTACACGTCCTGATCAATGCATTTGGGCTAGGTGGCGCCGTCTGTGCTACATTTAGAATCAATTTTAGAACACAGACCGAGATGTTATGTTATGATCGCATATATAGATCTGACCTCAAATCGATAGAATTGCGAAAAGCCACCAGGGAATATGTATATATCGACCGAATATAGAACCTAATGTGATGAACTTGAGGAAGTACTATGCTATCTTCTGGTTAGCGCAGAACAATTTGTATATCGGACCAAGTATGCTGCAACAAGAGGAATCCCGGAAAACGTGGACATCGAAACGAAGGGAATAAGTGAGGCAGTCAACTTTTTTTCCCATTGAGGCTGCATTATACTGTATGTCTACTGAGGTACGAGTGGTTCCGGATGCATCAGTCACGTGACATAGCCTGCGTTTTACTCGTATACAGTTAAATGTTCCGTATGTGTTCTAAAGCACTGTCTACTTGCGATCGTTAACGGTAAACCGGTCGGTCATCAGAGGACTTACATCTCATGTGTGAAGGAACCTGACACACTCCTCTAAAGGAGCTTTCATTTATGAGATCACCCCTGTCGCATCTTGGGTGTCAAATCGTAGCTTCAGGGTCATAACTAACTTAGCGGTAAGAGCTTGTGATGTGGTGCAATCCCTCTGTAGGCATTGCCCGACTGATGCGTTGTTTACAGAGTTAGTGACGGAATGACTTGTAATTTTCACATGTCGGACGCTGCTGCTTTGCGTTTATCTGTTTCCTCGTACGATGTATCCCCCGCTATCATTTTATGTAAGCCATATGCAGGCATCGTATAATTTCTGAACTGTGATCGGATGTGAACAGTGGACACTATACGTCTCCGCAAAGCTATATTGCGCTCATATCATGCACAGCAAATGTTTTACCATTCGATAACATAGTTCAGCATAGAGAAGCTGTGAAGAAGGACGTATGTCTGATAGGGGGAAAGGGTTTCGAACTAACATCATAGCCAGTTTTTAAGAGTAGAACGTCTTAGTCTTAGGAGTGTGTGTGTTTATGTTCTCTATCTTACCAATACCCTCCAAGTACAGATCCTAGACTCTAGAACAACAATTTAGAGTTCATAGCTTCGTTGATTTAGGTAAAAATGTATCCAACTCAATTCGTCTCGAACTCCATAGAGTATAAAAATAAGTCTTTTCTAGTTCTTCTTAACTGTATGCTATTACATTACCACACTTTGAAATCTGTTACTATACATCGATAAAGAGTGCTAAGCTCCTCAACATAGTAACATCTCGAGAAATCTCGCGCACTTGGATAGGTTGGGACTTCGATTCCCGGCGGGGTCAGGGATTTTCTCTGCCTCGTGATGACTAGGTGTTGTGTGATGTCCTTAGGTTAGTTAGGTTTAAGTAGTTCTGACTAGGTGTTGTGTGATGTCCTTAGGTTAGTTAGGTTTAAGTAGTTCTAAGTTCTAGGGGACTGATGACCATAGATGTTAAGTCCCATAGTGCTCAGAGCCATTTGAACTTGGAGAGCTATAGTCATTCATGAGACATGGAGTGTAGCGCTCTTCTTCTGATCGCTTGAAGATTAATTCTCTAACGGTGCTGCAGGGTGTGTTGGTTATTGTCAGTGTGAGGTTGGTCTTTTATCCTAAGACGTGGAGAATGCTCTGTGACTCCCATACGCTGAGAGATATATCGTAAATTAAACACTATACTCGAAGTGTTACAAATATGTAGAGCATTGTTTGATGTACTTTTATCATTTATGCGTTCGAGACTTAACAATGAATGCACGTACTGCGCAGTAATCCACCCAGATTCGTAATCATATTCGCAAAGTGATGTAACAGGGGCTGTTTAGCTGTGATACTGAAATTGGGGGTCATGCTGTCACATCAATGGCCGGTGCTGAACTTAGTGTAAAATTCTTCGAACTATCAAGTCTGTTGCTTAATATTACAGTACATCGAAGGTGTTTTTTCCATCACATCAGCACATCGGTTACCATATAATGATTGAGTGAGATAGCCTGTTTCAGTGGTGGGAGACAACTTCTGGGGGTTGCTAGCAGCTAAACAGCGATCGCCTACTTGTGTGCAAAATTATGAATAACTCGAAATGGAAGGCCGAGCCATCATCTGTTCCGTCACGGCGACATATAAACTTAAATGTAGAAGTCATGAATGACTTTCGCACGGTAGTTTGGAAACTCTCCACAATGCTGCCAAACTCCTCTACTTTCCTTATGTTGTAAGTGTGATTTAGTGAAAAATAATTCAGTGTTATGCTATCCGCGGTAAGAATATGATTTACATAGTGTGATGTCTAGTTTCCTGTGAGAGGTAGTGGATCGGAGCGTCTTAATTCCAGTTTAGAATGTGACATACAGGTCGAAGTCGTGGCAGAAAAAAGAAATGTTTGGCAGTGTACAAAGCGCGTTAGAAAACAGTGTTTCAAACAAGTAAACATGGCCGAAGTGGGCGTTTCTTGCGATTTACAGTATAGTGGGATACGATCATTCTCCTAGAGTGGAGGTGATGAAACTTTGAACTACACTCTGTAGTGTATCAGTAAGTGTGTATTTAATACGTTTGTTCGACACCGGAAGCAGTAGCAGCAGCAGTTTGAGGGGTAAATTCAGTGAGGGGCGAAGTATGCAGTTACGAATGCCTGGAGGGCTGCACGCTGTGCTATTCGGGGAAGCATTGCGAAATCTCTCTCTCTCTCTACCTCTATCTCTGTACAGTTCCCGGAACTCTTGAACCGAGGTGATGCAAACCTTTTTTATGTGTGTTCATCAAATAACTACTCGAAATACAGAGAACACTGTGAGAGCCATAGTTGGAATATTTAAACAATTTGCGGTGATATTGTATATTGTTAAATAATGTAGCCATTGTGTGGAATATTTCACACAATTCATGAACTGAAGATGTCACAGGACTACACAAAGAGAGAGAGAGATAGGTGTTCATTTTTCCGATCGGTTTTATTTTTTTATTTTTATTTATTTATTTATTGTTCCGTGGGACCAAATTAAGGAGAAATCTCCATGGTCATGGAACGAGTCAATACATGAAATTATAACACGATATTAGAAACAGATAAAATGAAATATAGAAAAAAAAACATATTTAGGTGACAAGTCATAAGTTTAAATGAAGACAATCAACAATGTAACACTGGAATTTGCTTAATTTTTTAGCTCTTCCAGGAGCTCCTCGACAGAATAGAAGGAGTGAGCCATGAGGAAACTCTTCAGTTTAGACTTAAAAGAGTTTGGGCTACTGCTAAGATTTTTGAGTTCTTGTGGTAGCTTATTGAAAATGGATGCAGCAGAATACTGCACTCCTTTCTGCACAAGAGTCAAGGAACTGCATTCTACATGCAGATTTGATTTCTGCCTAGTATTAACTGAGTGAAAGCTGCTAACTCTTGGGAATAGGCTAATATTGTTAACAACAAACGACATTAAAGAAAATATATACTGTGAGGGCAATGTCAGAATTCCCAGATTTTTGAATAGAGGTCGACAAGAGGTTCTCGAACTTACACCACATATAGCTCTAACAGCCCGTTTTTGAGCCAAAAATACCTTGTTTGAATCAGAAGAATTACCCCAAAAAATAATACCATACGACATAAGCGTATGAAAATATGCGAAGTAGACTACCTTTCGTGTTGAAGTGTCACTTATTTCAGATACTGTTCTAATGGTAAATAAAGCAGCATTTAGTTTCTGAACAAGATCCTGAACATGGGCTTTCCACAACAGCTTACTATCTATCCGTACGCCTAGGAACTTGAACTGTTCCGTCTCGCTTATAACATGCCCATTCTGTCTGATTAAAATATTAGTTCTTGTTGAATTGTGAGTTAGAAACTGTAAAAACTGAGTCTTACTGTGATTTAGCATCAAATTATTTTCCACAAGCCACGAACTTATTTCATGAACTACATTATTTGATAATGTTTCAATATTACACACAAGATCCTTCACTACCAAGCTGGTGTCATCAGCAAACAGGAATATTTTTGAATCACCGGTAATACTAGAAGGCATATCATTTATATAAATAAGAAACAGCAGTGGCCCCAGCACCGACCCTTGGGGAACGCCCCATTTAACAGTGCCCCATTGGGACTGAACATCATTACCACTCTCAATATTGCGGAGGATTACCTTCTGCTTTCTGTTCTTAAAGTAGGAGGCGAACCAATTGTAAGCTACTCCCCTTACTCCATAATGTTCCAACTTCTGCAGTAATATTTTGTGGTCAACACAGTCAAAAGCCTTCGTTAAATCAAAGAAAACACCTAACGTTCGCAACTTTTTATTTAATCCGTCCAAAACCTCACAGAGAAAAGAGACTATAGCATTTTCAGTTGTTAAGCCATTTCTAAAACCAAACTGTACATTTGACAGCAAATTATGTGAATTTAAATGCTGCAGTAACCTTGTATATACAACCCCCTCGATAACTTTAGCAAACACCGATGGCATAGAAATAGGTCTATAATTGTCAACATTATCCCTGTCTCCCTTTTTATAAAGTGGCTTCACTACCGAATACTTTAATCGGTCAGGAAACCGACCACTCCTAAGGGAAAAGTTACAGATATGGCTAAGTACTGGGCTAACATACATGGAACAATACTTCAGTATTCTGCTAGATACCCCGTCATATCCATGAGAGTTCTTGGTCTTTAGTGATTTAATTATTAACTCAATCTCCCTCTTGTCAGTATCATGGAGGAGCACTTCAGGTAACAGTCTCGGAACACTTTTTTCTAAGAGCGCTATATGATTCCCTGTTGGGACTAGGTTTCTATTTAGTTCACCTGCTATATTCAGAAAGTGATTATTAAATACTGTACATATATGCGACTTATCAGTAACATGGACATCCCCACTACGCACTGATTCTATATTCTCGACCTGTCTCTGCAGACCAGCCACTTCCTTTACGACTGACCATATGGTTTTAATTTTATCCTGAGACTTAGCTATTTTGTCTGCATACCACATACTTTTTGCTTTCCTAATAACTTTTTTAAGCACCTTACAATACTGTTTGTAATGGGCTGCTGCATTTAGATTTTGACTGTTTCTAACGTTTTGATATAATTGCCACTTTGTTCTACAAGATATTCTTATCCCTTTAGTCAGCCACCCAGGCTGCCTGTTTGTGCTAGTACCCTGTTTTGAACGTTCTAACGGAAAGCAACTTTCAACGAGCACGAGAAAAGTCTTGAGGAAAGCATTATATTTATCGTCTACTGTATCAGCACTATAAACATCTTGCCACTCTTGTTCCTTGATAAGGCTTACAAAAGTCTGTACAGCAACTGGATCAGCTTTCCTAAAAAGTTGGTAACTATATTTAACATGTGTTGCAGCACAAAAATCTTTTAGACTTAAAATTTGTGCATCATGATCTGAAAGGCCATTCACCTTTTTTCTAACAGAATGCCCTTCTAGTAATGAGGAATGAACAAAAATGTTGTCTATGGTTGTTCTACTGTTCCCTTGCACTCTCGTTGGAAAGAATACGGTTTGCATAAGATTATATGAATTAAAGAGGTCTACCAGCATCCTCTTCCTTGCACAATCACTTATACAATTAATATTGAAGTCACCACATATAACTAACTTTTTGTATTTCCTATAAAGTGAACCAAGAACCTCCTCTAGCTTTAGCAAAAATGCTGTGAAATCGGAGTCTGGGTATCTATAAATAACAACAGTTACAAGTTTAACTCCGTTAAATTTAACCACACCTGCACAACATTCAAACACCTTTTCAGTGCAGTACTTTGAAACATCAATTGACTCAAATGCGATGCCGTTTTTCACATACATGGCTACTCCCCCACACCGCAAAGAGCTCCTCGAAAAGCAGCCAGCCAACCTGTATCCTGGTAAAGGAAGCCTCTGAATTATCTCCTTATTTAAGAAGTGTTCAGATATACCAATAATTTCAGAGTCAACATCTATAAGCAGTTCACTAACTTTATCCCTAATACCTTGTATATTTTGATGAAATATACTAATTCCCTCATTACTCGGATACCTAAGCTTTGTCAAAAGTGATTCCCTTGTTAGAGAGACTTCCCTTAAGCAGGAATACCTATCAGCTGACTTCAATCTAAAAAAGGTGCAGCTCTAACACACACTACTGCAGGAATTTTCCCATGAGTGATCCCACCAACCCCACCTATGCTGCGGTGTTCGAGAGTGGGCTAAAAAATGGTTCAAATGGTTCAAATGGCTCTGAGCACTATTGGACTACTTAAACCTAACTAACCTCAGGACATCACACACTTCCATGCCCGAGGCAGGATTCGAACCTGCGACAGTAGGGGTCGCGCGGTAGCAGACTGTAGCGCCTAGAACCGCTCGGCCACTCGCGCCGGCGAGAGTTTTACAAATGACACAAGAATATTTAAACAATTTACGATGTAATTGCTTTTTATATTCCGAGGAATACCACCACACTTGAACACAGGCTCTAAAAAGATCGTAACGAGTCTGGAAAACTTGTGAAACCTACCAGTCTTCTTCGAGCCTTCCTCCCTGAGACAGTTTGTGCGCTTTTATGGGAAATACTACAGCCTTCCCTTGTCTTTGAGCACAGGCTGCTTTGGAAGTTATTAAATTCAATTGAATATGTCTCTAAATAAACTTTCGAAAGGATCGCTGCACAGTAATTTGCTTCAAATTGTGTCATAAATAAATAGGTAAAAAGTTTGCCAGGATGGATTTTACAAACTGAATATACTTTTGCACCATAGGAAATATTAATTAAAATTACATATCGACTCTGCTTTTCAATATATGCGCACATAAACAAATCAGATAGAGTGTTTGATGACTCAATAATATGCAAATGTTGCTTTAAATGATTTGTTTCAAAAACACTGGCACACAAAACATTGCACTGTCTTCCCGGGTGCACATGGAATGGAAATACATCGCATAAAAATAAACGAATGAAAATAAACTCGAAAATACATCACACGAGACCATTGCATATAATTTGGACTAAAATAAATGAACGCAAGTATAATGCATCAAAGCTCTGAAGACGATCCAACATCAGTAAAAATATTGTTAAATACACTGTTGCAGTAGTTTGCTACACGAGGCACAGTCGTGAACAGGGATAAAGCAGCGAGTCCGTCAACGACAGCAGCTCACCACAGAGTGAACTGGGGCCTTCAAGCGGACTCTCTGGTTCGGTCGATGACAGCGTCCAGCAGAAAGAACACATCAGTGGAAAAAATGGGTATTTCCAGAGTGCACCAGAACCCACATATAAATGTGTACAAAATCCCTGGCTCATCAGCAGATGCGTAGGAAGGCGGCACTCCTATTGGCTCCCTGCGTGAAATGGGGGTGGAGGGGGCAGAGGTTATACGAGGGGTATTCGGAAAGTAAGGAACGATAGGTCGCGAAATAGAAACCACTGTGAAAATCGGAATTGTTACACAAAATTTCGGTCGAACTGCCGGATGTTTGCAACTTCCTGCCACAATATTTCGGCGCAGAGTCTTCCTGGCCATCTTCAAGTGATACTGGCGAAAACTCGCTTGGATCTGGTATTTAAGGCCCCTCCGTCACGTGCTTGGCGGATTCACTTGGCGTTGCGCAAGCGCTATTTGAGCGTGTTCGATTCTGCTGCGCCGTGCGCCATCCGTGGTGAAAACTAGCTGCATCGGTATCAGTTCGATTGTCTTCCCAAGGTTCCATCACAGAACTATGCCGGTTGCATAGGACACGAAGTTTTTCGGCGACAGGATTACATGCCGATTCAATTGGTAACCACCAGTAGTGGAACAACCTTCGTACGAGGCCACTCTGTATTGTTGCCAAATTCATTCAAGATGGCGGCGATGATGTCATCCAAGATGGCGGCGTGTAGACTTGGCAACAGCACATGACGGCATTCAAGATGGCGGATTTTGTAGGGAAAAATAGGTCAATTGTGCTACATCCACTAACCTAACCCCCGTAAAAATGGCGGGAAATTTGAATTTTAGTGGGAAAATAGGCGAATTGTACTATGTCCTGACCCTCCAGAAAAAATTGGCATGAAATTCAAATCCCAAGAGGATAATGTCTCGAAAACTGTAGTTGCCTTTATTATCATCATTCATTATAATTCACCATCATTTATTATTATTTATATCATGCACATATGTATGCTGTCGAACTATGTTAGTTCATACCCCTGCCACCAGGGATCGCTGCCATGACGTTATTCAAGATGGCGGATTTTGGTGGGGAAAATAGGCCAACTGGGCTACCTCCACTAACCTAACCCCCAGAAAATAGGCGCGAGATTTGAATTTTGGCAGGAAAATAGGTCAATTGTGCTATGTCTACTAACCTAACCCTCCAGAGAAAATTGGCCCTAAATTCAAATTCTAACACGATAATGCATGCAAAACTGTACTTTCCATTATTATTATTATTCATTATTATCTATCGTCATTTATTATCATTTATTATTATTTCTTATTATTATTTTTATTATTTATCATTATTGGCCTACCTCCACTAGAAAATTGCGCCAAATTCAAAGTCCAACAAAGGAAATTCCGTTCAATACTTTAGTTCGTCCAGTCTTAGAGTATTGTTCGTCTGTATGGGACCCTTACCAGTTGTGTCTTATTCAAGAGATTTAGAAGGTCCAAAGAAGAGTGGCAAGATTCATGACTGGTACATTTAGCCATCGTGAGAGTGTCACAAATCTCATTGAAGTGGGACACACTTGCACACAGACAGCATGCTAAATGGAAGGGGCTGCTGACTAAATTCCGAAATCCGATCCCCAGCGAGGATGTACAGCAAATATTATTACCACCAACTTTCAAATCGCGCAATGATCACCATTCAAAGATAAGGGAAATTAGAGCTCACACTGAGGTGTTCAGACAGTCATTTTTCCCTCGCGCGATCTGCGAATGGAACAGAGGGGTGGAAATATGACTATGGCCCGAATTGGGCACTCCGCCACACATCGCATGGTGGCTAGCAGAGTATATATGTAGATGTAGGTGAAGAAGCTGCTCATTGATGGGGCTGTAATTTTAGGCACCACTTCCATACAATGCTGCAAGCTGTAACGATCGATGGCCATCTGTACAAAACAGTATTTTGACAAGGGAGGTACAGGAACACTCTGCACTGTTGCCAGATGTATCCAAGATGGCGGCGATGTCATCCAAGATGGCGTCATGTAGACTTGGCAACAGCACATGACTTCATTCAAAATGGTGGCTGTGACGTCAATCAAGATGGCAGATTTTGGCGGGAAGAAGGACACTTGGGATAATGTGTACTAACGTCCACTAATGTGCACTAACCTGTACCAATGTGCACTAACGTGCACACTGCATGAGGTCATTCAAGGTGGTGAGGCGAAATGGCGGGAAAACAGATCTGAACACAAGTCTTCATTTTACAGGTGGTGTCTCCAGCACGAGATTTACTGTCCACCTGACATAGTACACATTAGTGCCATCAGATAGTACTGTCATCCCTCCAATGACATAATCCCACATGGTGGTCTGTAGGGGCGAAAATTATGCTAAAATTACTCAGGCTGCGCTACATAGCTAGGGAGAGTGAGGAAGTAGTCCACTCCACTTACTTTCGATCATTTTATTTAGAGATCGAATATGTTTATCACACTGAGGCAAAACAGTCTGCATCTTATTCTTACGGTCACAATACACACTTTGCAGACACGGAAACAACTCCTAATTTACGCAAATAATTAAATTACAGACATTCACACTCCTCCTAAATAATTAAACACAGTTATGTCTAGATAACCTCAGTGCTCGTAAACTGTCCAAATAACGCATAGCACAGCCTACACACCTACTTGCAAAATAACTGAATCAACACCCACAAGCACCCTCCTCCAGTAGAGCTCACAGGCAGCCACAACGACGTGGTGCGGAAGTCACCTGCCAAACCATGCACAGGCTACCGCCCGGGTACCGCAAGCGGCGACATCTCATTCATACTTCATTTGTGAGAAATTCGTATCCATATACGTGTTCACCTAGACACACATGCTGACGTGTTCGGGTGGAAGCGCAGCTGTGAGCTGCCCCAAATGCAGGCGATAGTTGCGCCTACACTGTTTACCTTATACCAATGTCACAGATTCCAAGGCACAACCCCATACTCGAGACACCTCAGAGCAGCGTTGTCTTTACCACAGATGGCAGAATAGCGCAGCCTGCTTCCATCTAATGTATCATACGTGACGAGTTCAGCTGTGTGTACCTGCCATAGCATAGCTCACACTGCATTTCCTGGTGAAACGTCTGTGTCCGGCTCGCCATGTAACAAAGTTCCTAATGTTATTCTTACTTCACATGGCTTTGTAAAGAAAAATAGCAACTCGCCCTCACCAGAGTTGTATATTCTCCCAAAAGTAATTAATGCTAGCTTTCTATACGTCCCAGCTTGTATGCAAGGAAATTCCTACTCTAAAAGAACCTCCTTACGAAAATAACATGCAATGCACTCATCCCAACGAAGTCTTTTCCCTCCAGATTTCAACATATACAAACGTTTCTTCCGCTACGTACTGACCCCTACATCCCAGCACAAACCCTGTTAATGAATTGCGCATTCTGATGTGCTGTTATCGAATTCACACGCCCAATTGCTTACGCCGCTGGTATCGAAGCACCATCTACCTACTTTTTCTGGTGCTTTCAGCCATTACATTACACAGATCGCTAAATTGCAGTTAAACCCGCAAAATTGTCTCCACATTATCAAATACATACCAGACGCAGTATATGAGAGATATTTGCGACTCCCTCACACCGCCCCAATTAGAAAATTCTTTAGTATTTGCAACGCATTCTTTCTCGAGACCATATCGGAGGTTCCGCGATATATACGCCGAGTTATAGGCGATGACTGATTGAGAAGGACCACAAACAGTAGTAGTAGTAGTAGTAGTAGATGATGCACCGATTGAAGTCCTAAGGAGAAAAAATGTACACTAGCTTCGCAGATCTCTTGTGTTACGCTATATTTTAGAAATTATGTCCATCATTTGGTATCAGGTCTTTCCATTTAAGCACATACATGCATACGCTCATACCCACAAGTGAATCATATCTCTAAACGATCAAGTGTGTTGCTTAATATTACAGTACATCGGTGGTGTGTTTTCCATCCCATACGTGCATTGGTGCGCTGTTGCTTACCACATAATGACTGACTGAGAACGCTTGTTTGAGTTGGGGAAAAAGTTTTGTGGACGGGTGGCAACTTCTGGGGGTTGCTAGCAGTGAAGCAGTTATCGTGTACATGAGTGCAAAATGAGGAATCACCTGAAATGGAACGCAGAGACATCATCTATTCCGTCACTGTGACCTATGAGTTTAAATGTAGAGGTTGTGAATCCGTTTTGGACGGTAATTTTGAACCTCTCCACAACGCAGCCAAACTCTTCTATTTGCCTTATCTTCTAACTGTCTTTTATTTTAAATCGTCCAGTCTTATGATATCCGCCGTGAGAATATGATTTACACCGTGTGATGTCTAGTTTTCTGTGAGAGGCCGTGGATTAGAGCGTCTTAATGTCAGTTTAGAACCTGACACAGGCTTGGAAGAAAAAAAAAAACAGAAATGTTTGGCGTTGTAAAGAAGCGTGTTAGAAAACAGTGTTTGAAACAACTAAACAGGACAAGAGGGAGCGTCTCATACGATCATTCGCCTAGAGGATAGGTGATCAGACTTTAAAGTGTCCTCTGCATTGCCTGTATATATTTAATAGGATCGTGTGTACATAGGCATCTGCAGCAGAAGTAGCAGTTTGCGGTGAGGGATTGTGAGCACCGTTAGGAATGCTTGGATGGCTGCACTCGGCGCTATTATGGGAACATACTGTGAAACCTGTTTCTCCGCGCTGGAGGTCTCCCGCAGTTATGTGTCATTGCATCCGCATCAATGCCTAGATGACTTGTAAATGGTATGAGCTTTTCTAGTGCATAATTTTTCTATTTTGGGAGGGTAGAGAATAACGATGATAGCATGTTGGGCTGATTGATTTGAATGGACAAGTATCTGTAGTACTTGTATATAGTTTGGGGACGTACCACATTGCGCGCATTTCCATGAATGCTCAAAACACAGTCCTGTTGCAGTAACTCAAGTCGTTCTGTTTTTACACGGGTAGTAGAAGGTGATGGATATGTCTTTCTCCGACTTCTGCTCAGTTCCGACTTAAATTGGAACGAACACTTGTGGAAAGCTGTAGAAATGGGTGCGACTGCAAGATGTGTGGGGTGTGACTAAAACTAAGTTGTAATTTCACTGTAGCAGACAGGTTCGATGGAGGTGCCTCGTTTAGAGATATGATTCACTTGTGGTTGTGAGCGTATGCATCTATGTGCTTGAATGGAAAGACCTGATTCCAAATGATGTACATAATTTCTAACATACAGCGTAACACTAGAGATCTGGGAAGCTAGTGTACATTTTTTCTCCTTAGGACCTCAATCGGTGAATCATCTACTACTACTACTACTGTTTGTGGTCCTTCTCAATCAGTCATCGCCTATAACTCAGCGGGTATATCGCGAAACCTCTGAACTGGTCTCGAGAAAGAATGCGTTGCAAATACCGAAGAATTTTCTAGTTGGGGCGGTGTGAGGGAGTCGCAAATACCTCTCATATACTGCGTTCCTTAGCAGAATAACTGTCAAAGTTCATTGATTTTATGACGAAGTTGCATCGTTGGCTGATAATACGTATTCGTACGATCATCATGAAGGTATTTGTCCGGAAAACACCGCCTCATTCAGAGGTAATGTCAAACCCCGATTTGTAAAGAGGGTATATTATTTAACATGGATACTTGTGCACACTTGTAGAACAAAGACCGCTTGTGACAGTAACGTGCAGTAGTTGTTGGGATCGTGTTTTTTCTTTAACATCAGTTCGATTATGTCTATGACAGGGTGGTAGGACTCGCAGGAAGAACGTAAGAGGGATGCATACGGATAGTTGATTTTCGGTCAGTATTATTTATTATCGTAGGCATACAGTTATTGACGAGGTATTATAGATAGTATTAGTGCTGGGTGCGTGATATGTTCGCATTTGAGCATGAGGTTTGTAAAGTTTGTTTTTGTGTTCAACCCTAAGGTGGGTATGGATTCGACTTGGGGTACTGTGATGGCAAGGGGAAGAATATGTGCAGTAGTAAGGAAGGTACAGATATTTCCATTTCCAGAGCAACAGCCTTCAGCAGGGTGTATTTCTGATACTTCGCTCGTTGCCGAATGCCATTCAATTAAGACCGTGATCGTAACATTTAATTGTAAGTATAATGATAGAAGATATATGAGTCCAGTTTTCTAGAATGTTTCGTTGTATGAAAAGTCTGTGGTGGTATTGATTCACGTTCGCCGTTAACAGTAGCAGTCTTCCGAATGCAGAGGCCTGTTGGAGTGTTATTCACTCCCATGTAATGTATAAGTGTTAACTTTGCAGTCCTCTACACGACTGAATAGCGAACTAATGCTTAGTATGTGTCAGGGGTCTTTCGTGATCAAGTGGAAATTTTAGAAGATGGTGCTTTTGAGGTTTAGCGTTATTCGCTAGCATGTAAATTGTTCCGTTCACTCATTCTGCACATTTGGCGCCTTTATTTAGTTGCGAGAAGATCATTGTGGTGTGGGCATCTGGCATCTGGAAGACATGGTTGCCTGTTCTCTAGACATGGGAAAGAACTTCGTTGGCTTGTAAATTATAGGGCTGATTTGGGATGTCTTACATCAGCGAGATCGGTATTCGGGGGCAGAAATATGATTTTTAATGTGTTTTTTTTTTTCTAGTTACTCAGTGGTCTAGAGCACGCTCCACATAGGTAAAGTTTCGGGTTTGTAGAGGAATAATTTCAATTGTATATCTTCGGAATTATGTTGCGCTAGAGATTGGTATGCTACTGCTGTGTGCTTGATACCGATAAGTACGGCGAAAATGATATAATATTATGGTGAAAATAGGTGTGTTCATGTAATCCCAGAGTCTGGAGATGTCTGTAGAAACGCAAGCAAGCAGACAGGTCCGGACCAGAAAGAGTAGCGCGTTTGTGCCGTTGGGGAACCGAGTGTGTGTTTGTACATCAGTTATGAGAGTGACTTCGACTCATTGAGTGCTTTCTGATGCAAAATGGGTGATTTTGTATGGCGTAGGATATGAATTGTATGTTTACTAGATCGATACGGTGTGCATTGATATATTGCTGTGTTGGAGAGCGTTTTCATGCACTAATATTCCAGCTCCTAGTCCCAGTGGGAAGAGAGTGTAAATGAGTAGGGGTGTTTACGTATTTGACTATATGTATGGCACTTTGCAAGGTTTAGTTGTCGGTGCGAAGTGGTGATCAGTGTAAAGTAGTTCATTACTGCAGAATGCCGTGTCTGTAGAAGGAAAGAAAATGCTGATTGTGCTTCGCTAGAACTGGGGACCATCGTAACACATAGCGGGTGTAAGTGTAGGAGTACGATAACGTTTTCGGGTGATGTACAGATATAAAAGATATCTGCACTTTTTGGCTAAAGTGTGTATTTATTGTATTGTAAAGTTAGCGTGGCTTACATTGTGTAAAATGTCTATACATTACATTGTAAAGTTAGTATAATTTATGTTATGTCATGACTAGAGAGGATGACTGAGTATCCTATCGTGAGGGACGTATAGATTGAGCAGATTGAGAACGACGAGGGTATGAGTGAGAATTTTCAAGTGGAAAATTATATTCTCTATAAATACTGAAGTACAGTCGTCAAGAGGAGAGATTACGTGTACATTGACTGGTGTGAGACTGTAGCACCAATAATAATATTTAATTGTAGTTAGAGTGGTAAATATGTTCCTGGCGTGCAATATTCTTGTGAATCTGGTATGTATTTGATAATGGGGCGACAATTTTGCGGGTTTAACTGTGAATGCAATTTAGCGATCTGAGTAATATAACGGCCGAAAGCACCAGAAAGAATAGGTAGATGGTGCTTTGATACCCGCGATATAAGTACTTCGGAGTGTAAATTCGGTAACAGAAAATCAGAATGCTCGATACATTGAGATCGTTTGTGCTGGGATATAGGGGTCTGTACATAGCGGAGGGACCGTTTGCGTATGTTGAAATCTGGAGGGGAAAGACCTCAAGAGCAGTGGGATGAGTGCATTCCATGTTACCTTCGTATGGAGGTTCTATTAGAGTAGGAATTTCCTTGCATATAAGCTGGAACATATAGAAAGCTGGCGTCAACTATTTCTGGGTTAATATACTATTCCGGTGAGTTCGAGTTGGCTATTATTCTTTTTTACAAAGCCATTTGAAGTAAGAATAACATTGGGATCGTTGTCACATGGCGAGCCGCGACACAGACGTTTCGCCGGGAGACGCTTCATGAGCCATGCTGTGGCGGGTATGCACAGCTGGACATGTCCATTAGATGAAAGCAGGCTGCGCTATTCTGCAATCGGCGGTAAAGACAATGCTGGCCTGAAGTGTCTCGAGTATGGGGTTAAGCCTTGGAGTTCTGTGACGTGGAAATAAGGGAAACTGTATAGACGCAACTTTCGCCTGCGTTCAGGGGCAGCTCACGGTTGTGCACCCACCCGATGACGTCAGCACGTGTGTGTAGGTGAACACGTATTTGGACAGGAATTTCTCAGAAATGAAGTATGAATGAGACGTCGCCGCTTGCGGTACCCGGGGGGGGGGGGGGGGGGGGAGGGGGGGGCTGTGCGTGGTTTGACAGGTGACGGCCGTGCCACGTCGTTGGGGCTGCCTGTGCTCTCTACTGGACAGGGGTTGGCGGAGGGTGCTTGCAGGCATTGACTGCATTATTTTGCGAGTAGGTGTGTAGGCTGTGCTATGCGTTATTTGGACAGTTTGCGAGTACTGAGCGTGTCTAGACATAACTGTGCTGATTTATTTAGGAGGAGTGCGAATGTCTGTGATTAAATTATATGTGTAAATTAGGAGTTGTTTGCGTGTCTGCCGAGTGTGTATTGTGAGCGCAAGAATAAGATGAAGAGAGTTTTGCCTCAGTCTGTTAAATATATTCGATCTCTAAATAAAATGTTTGAAAGTAAATACAGTGGACTACTTCCTTACTCTCCCAGGCTACGTAGCACAGCCTGAGTAATTTTAGCATAATTTTCGGCCCTACAGACCACCAAGTGGGATTACGTCATTGGAGGGATGACAGTACGATCTGATGGCACTAATGTGTACTATGTCAGTTGGACAGTAAATCTCGTGCTGGAGACACAGCCTGTAAAATGAAGACTTGTGTTCAGATCTGTTTTCCCGCCATTTCGCTCCACCATCTTGAATGACCTCATGCAGTGTGCACGTTAGTATACTTTGGTACAGGTTAGTGCACGTTAGTGGACGTTAGTACACGTTAGCCTGCCAACATGGGTCGGTAAGGGGGTGTGGTGCTGGGTTGAGGATCGTGGTGGACACTTTAACTATTTGATTCCAAGTCCAGGTGGGTGTGGCAATGGTGAAAACTGATTACAAGTCCTAGGTTGTCTGAAGTCGAATCACATGCCTAATGCAGTAGCCAATAGGAGTGCAGCAGTCTAGTGTTGGGGGACCCTAGGTAATGAATGAACACTGCACTGATAGCGTGAAAATGTGGAACTTCTCAATTGATTGTTGAATATTCAAATTGTAAATTGACTTCGTGAATATGATCAAAATTGAAAAGGGATAAGTACTTAGGTAATTGATAGGTTACATGAGCGATGTTGGTGTCACTTGTGTTCAGTTCAATTCGTTATCATATTTACAGAACACTATGTCTGGCACGAGTATAAAGGTGCGGGCTTGAGGCTGTGATGTAAATGGTCACTCGCTCGCGGGCCGCTGACACGCCGTGTGTCCAGTTATAACGCGCACGAGAGAGAGAGAGCAGACGATCTTGTGTCATCACCCGACTTCATGGCAGCACCATCTGGTGGCCACGATATGAACTAAGTCAGTTGGGCTCTGGAGCTCGCGGAGAACACACTGGGAATACGGGTACTTGTGTCATGATCTGACGTCAAGGTGTGCTCTCTGGCAGCAGCGATATGAACTAAGTCAGTTGGAGTCCAGACTCAGTGTCGGACACACCTACTCGAAATTGGTTAAAAAATAAAGACAAGTCCTTTTTTCCCACATTTTCCTTGCTTAGTAGAGATAACAGTGGCGTGACACATTATCCTGTTGGAATTTGAACTTGGGGCGATTTTCTTTAGGGGTAGGGGGTTAGGTTAGTGGAGGTAGGCCGAGTGTCCTTCTTCCCGCTAAAATCCGCCATCTTGATTGACGTCACAGCCACCGTCTTGGATGACGTCATGCACTGTTGCCAAGTTTACACGACGCCATGTTGGATGACGTCCTCGCCACCATCTTGGATACATTTGGGAACAATGCAGAGTGTTCCCATACTCCCCTTGTCCCAATACTGCCAACAACTCATGCGAGCCTATCTGTATATAGAAAAATCCCAGTTGTCTAATACGTGAACTGTCGCACAAACCTCATCCGGAAAATGAACTCACTTTTTTCCTTTTGCTCCATGTCAGTAGCAGGGCAAACTGCTTTGTGAGTCAATTTTGATATCACTTCGATATTTAAATTTACTAAATTGTGACAGCTGACTGATTTATGACCTTAATCTATTGTTCTGCTAATTGGTTTTCTGTGTAACCCTTGACCCTCCCCTCGACCTAACATATTGCTTCGTTAATCGCTGTATGACCTCCTGGGCATAATCCATCCTTCTGAGAAACCACCACCCCTCCCCCTTCACCTCCACCTCCTGCACCTCCAACCTCTCTCATCCCCATCGCTGATACAAGTACACTTCCACACCTTAACTATTTGAATAGCCCCCTCCCACTTTGTCAATTTGATTGTCCAGTTAATTATGTGAATCGATAACCTTTTGTGTGGGACAATTTTTCTTGGTGGATACTGCTCCCTTCTGCAAATACTGATTGATTGATTATCTGGCAGGAAATGTATTCCAGTATATGGAATATTGCTTAAACAATTTCTGGTAGACAAGACAATGTGTGGAATACTGTTTATTTAAACAATTTATGGGTTACAACCCAGAGTTTGGAATATAGTCTACTTATTTATTTAAAAAATTTCGTGGGAAATCGATTCCAGTGAATGGAATATTGTCTAAACACTTTCTGGTAGACAGGGCAATGTGGGGAATGTTTTTTATTTACACAATTTATGGGATACAAGGCAGTGTATGAAATATACACTGGTGTCCCCCACCCTTTGTCTAATTCACAATATAATCACAGAAACTGTCAACACATGTCCATACAATTGTGTTTTGCACAGAAGACGGCATTCAGATCAGTGGGCAACCATACCAATGATGGCGTCAAGGGCACCTATAAAATGGGATAGTGCTACCGGGTAGTCCCACATCTAGAATCACTGTGTGCAGTCACAGACAGTGCAGTATGACAGAGAAGATGTCTACCAGACCCTCTGCAGTGGAGGAAGAATGGAAGCAGACGGTAGCAAACTGATATAGCCGCATGGCTTAATGTGAATCGTTCTGCTGTTACTCAGACGTGGTGACAGTTTATAGAGAACGAAACTGTATTCAGAAGACCAGGGCAGGGCCAACAACATGTGGCATCAAAATGAGAGGAGCATTATTTGGCTGTAAGGCATGAGAGTTCCACCTTAGTACTGCATGGCAACTGGCATCTGACCTTGCAGCATCCATTGGATATGTTGTATCGAGGCAAACGGTGTATAAAAGGTTTCGACAGGATGTTCTTTGTTGTCAGAGACCAGCTGTATTTGTACCTCTAAGACATCTTCACGGGAGATAGCGGGGTCATGGGGTCATCCACATGCCACCTGGATGTTCGAATAGTGGGCCAATGTTCTTTTCAGAGATAGGTCCTAATTTGCTCTGGAGAGTGATTCTCGAAGGATTCGCATCTGGAGGGAACGTAGAACACGATTTCAGGACCCTAAAATTGTGGAAAGAGACTAATATCGAGGAAGAATCCTAATTGTGTGAGCAGGGATTATGTTGACCACTCAAACGCTTCCTCGTGAAATTGTATAGATGAATTGGTGGGGTTTAACTGCTGTCAGGTATCTTGATGAGACCTTACAACCTCATGAGTAGTTGTTACGAAGTTCTGTGGATCCAGACTTTGTACTGATGGACGATAATGCTTGACCTTATAGAACAAGGCTGGTTATGTTTTCTTGGGAACATAAGATAGTGCACAGCTCGTGGTCGTGCGGCAGCGTTCTCGCTTCCCGCGCCCGGGTTCCCGGGTTCGATACCCGGCGGGATCAGGGATTTTCTCTGCCTCGTGATGACTGGGTGTTGTGTGATGTCCTTAGGTTAGTTAGGTTTAAGTAGTTCTAAGTTCTAGGCGACTGATGACCATAGATGTTAAGTCCCATAGTGCTCAGAGCCATTTGAACCATTTTGAACAGAAGATATTGCACACACGGCGTGGCCTGCTCGCTCACCTGATTTGAATCCCATAGAGCATGTCTGAGATGACCTTCGGAGATGGGGTGCATCACGTCAGCAACCACCAACCACTCTACAAGACTTACGAGCATCTCTGCGAGAAGAACTGGCGTCATTGCCTCAATATGATTTTGATGACATTATTCGCAGCATTCGCCATCGTTGTCAGGCCTCTATTGCCGCCAGAGGTGGTCACAACCCATACTGAGCACATTAACCAGTTGTCAGATTGCAAATCCATTAAGTTGGAAAAAACGAAGAACATTTTTGTCTGCACTTGTTTATGTTCTTTATTTTTTACGTTGTTTCTACTTTACTATGACATATTTTTTGTGGCAAAATAAACACAATTTTGCTAAATTTTTCTTTGTTGCTTTAATTTTGGATGACATTGTAGTTTATTTATTTAAAGAATTTGTTGGGAAATTGACTGCAATGTATGGAATACTGCTTATTTAAACAATATGTGGGTGAAAAGACAGTATGGAATATTTAAACAATTGCAGAGGTTTTTTATTCTGAACTGGTAAGAAAATTGTTATGAAACACTCAACACATGTAATTAAAATGTCACAGATCGCACGAAATTTATCTGGCGAAAAAAACTCCTGATCATGTCACTGACTGGTAGATCAATCACACTGCACTGCACGCGCCACTGGCCAGGGACTGCCGCAGCTGCTGGACCATGCAAACAAAGCACCAGGTGGTGGCATCCCTTTGAAATTTGATACCAGACTCACTGTCTGCCTCTCTATCCCTTTCTGTGTCTCAGACAGTTAGTTCCTGTTTGTGTGAACCTACGTTTGCAAACAAACACACACCAAGACGTCCCCCGACCCCTCCTACCTTCCATCACCCTTCTGTGCTCCCCGCACTTCTCATGCAATCCTGGCACTTGTAGTCAGTTTATCCGTTTGTTCTTACACTTCCACTGCTATGGAAACCTGTAGCAGGTGGAATAAAGACATTCAAGATGAATTAGGTAGCGTCTGTGGTGTACCACGCCATTGTCCTGAATAAAGCAGCAGATATCTGGAAAATCCCCAGCCCTTCCGAAAATGCTACTTTGTGAATGTCTTGGAAATATTCCCTCACTCTATCAGGCCGATTGACTAATTTCCCTTGAATCTTAGTCGTGGATCCTAGGACTGGTATATTTGGTGGGATCAGATCCTGCAAATACTTGGTTTCCAAACCCTTCTAGATTTTTTCCCCTTGCCTCCACTGGAGTGTACTGAGAAGCAGTAAACACCACAACTTAAACCAAATTCCATTCCATAATAATAATAGTGGTCACCATTAGATTTTGGAGATCGCTGAAGCACTTGCATATCCCACGTGCTCATGTCCTAATGTCTAAACAGAGTGCCCCAGGCCAGAGGCCATGTATTGCTAGTTGATTCCTTCCAGTCACATAAAAACTTGTGATCATGAAGCGCGTGACATCTGTTGACTACCGGTTAGCTGCACTGTGCTGGCCTGGAGAGTCCCACACCCACAGTAGCCATGCTGGCAGCTGCATGCGCTTGCTACAACATTCACACGCCGACCCTACCGAACGCTTGGCGGTTCGAGAGACAGTCACCAAGCAGTCAACTGACCAGTGTACATGGGGGACTAATCACCTTCTCACACAACACATACATACGTTTGTCCCCGCTCCGCTATTCGCTATTCAGCTATCCAGAGGGTGCCATGAGGGGTGCCGTTCCCACATCTGCGGGTAAGAGCCAGCTTGCCAACCAGCCAGAACTTTTATTTGTACCCACTACTCGCGACAGACTAAAGCCAGAAATGCCCATTCGTTCTGGTCACCGGCTACCTCCGCCACGCATCCAGACAGCAGGCAGAGGAAACCAGAAACATATTTATGACTGTATTTACAGCGAAATATTACGATTGCAGCCCCAGCTGGGGACATTCGACAATGAGAGAAGTATCAGAAATATCTCTTCCTGACAACTATGGTTCTCGAAATACCAGTTGCCCACGTAAATCTACATCCTCCTTAGGATTGGATATAATTTTATCCGGCGGCATCTCATTGATATCATATTTATACTAATTAAACTGATCATGAGAGTCACTTTGTACAGTGAGTAATTCTTTTCCAGTTGTTGTATTACACTCACTAGGTAGCTCAAATGGGAAGCCCTGGAAGAAAGACGATGCTCTTTTTGAGGAACACTACTGAGAACCACCATTTGAAGTGGACCACAGAAGGATTCTACCGCCACCAACGTACAGTTCCCAAAAGGCCATGAAGATACAATACGAGAAATTAGCGCTCTCAAGGAGGCATGTTGGCAGTCTTTTTCCCTTGCTATGTTTGCCAGGGTACCCTCCACCACACAGCATACGATCGCTTGCAAAGTAAGTATATAGACGTAAATTTCAATTTAGTCTACCTATTAAGACGACATTCCATCCACTTATAGGAACACAAAACTCACAGAAGAATGTTGTCTCTTACTTACCGAGAAAACTAAAGATGGAACTTCTGCTGCTGATTGTCTCTCGGTGAAAAATTCATATTAGCTCCTAATTTTCTCAGTCACTTTACAAGATGTAAGTGAGAGTTTGTAATATGTTTGGCCACAACACTTAGAAGAAGCGGTATAGAGCTCATCTCTCAACTCCTTTTTCGTCAGAGTATCGCTTACCTACCGTATTGTCACGAATCTTCCAGATTTCGATATATAGCATTTGAATCCATAGTAATGTCCCCCACCACGTCACAGAAACATGCTAATTCTCCCAAAATTCCATTACGTTTTGACAGCATTGCTCCATTATTTAGAAGGGTTAATATGTAGAGAGCTAGCTATCACAACGAGAAAAACAGCACACTAACTTACAGGAGAAAATTCACTACTATGCAGAGTATACATCGTCAAAACCAAGAAATTCAGAAGCATAACTTCTACAATTCTTCGATATCTAATAATGGTCTATAAATATCACCCTGTACATATCCTGATCTCCTTTTTCGTATTCCTATGATTACTACGTTAGAAACACGACAGCGTAATGGTGTAATAGACTTCGTTGACAGCACAGTGCCTCTTACTCCTCGTCATTTTTATGACATCCAACGGAGTGAAACTGCGAACCATAAAAACTTCCCTAACGTCACCTAGTAGACAACTCGATAATATGTTACCGCACCCCTCTCTTCCAATATATTGAAAAAGAAATGCTATCTGCATGTTGAAATAGTGCATATGTGGCGATCCTATTAAACATGCAGGTATTGGCCCATTGGAGCAGGTGGCCAGTGACAGAAGTCGCTTGCACGGACCAGTTTAAAGTTTTGTCACCCATATTAGAGGAGAACCATCAACCAGAGAGTGTTCCTGAGTTGTTCTTACATAAGCAGTCTGATACACGGTTTTTCTGCAGTCACACATAAAGGCAGTGCATGTATCCAGCTTCGTATACTGTCACACCCCATGTTGATGCTATAGCACATTACAAGAAATACTGAAAAATATTAAAGACTGTAATACAGGCATCAAAGCAAATATATAACGACGAAAAGATAGTCATATCAGATAACAAAATAAAGACAATAGGGATATAGTGAAGGAGGAGACCGGTAGAACCAGACATGAAGAGGGACAAATAGCATTAAGAGTAAATGATACATTGGTGACAGATGTGTGTAGTATTGCAGAACCTTTTAACAAACATTTTATAACTGTTATTGAAAAGATGGGGTTGTCAGGTTCTGTGGATGCTGCTATGGAATACCTCAGACTAGACGTATCAAGTAACTTCTATAATATGAATTTGACCCTAAATACCCCAGCAGAAATAGTGTCCACCATAAAATCTTTAAAATCAAAAACATCTAGTGGGTATGATGAAATATCAACAAAGTTAATTAAAGAATGTTATTCTGAGTTAAGTAACATATTAAGCTATCTGTGTAACCAGTCGTTTATCAGTGGAATATTTCCTGAATGGTTGAAATATACTGAAGTTAAGCCACTGTTTAAGAAGGGAGATAAAGAAATAGCATCAAGTTTCCATCCAATTTCACTTTTGCCAGCATTCTGAAAAATTTTAGAAAAACTAATGTACAACCGGCTTTATAACCATCTTATCTGAAATAACATACTGTCTAAGTCGCAGTTCGGATTTCTGAAGGGTTATGATAGTGAGAAGGCTATCTTCACTTACAGTGAAAATGTGCTTCATTCATTAGACAAAAAATTGCAGGCAACTGGTGTATTTTGTGATCTGTCAAAGGCATTTGACTGTGTAAATCACAACACCCTTTTTAGTAAATTAGAATATTATGGTGTAACAGGAAATGCTGCAAAATGGTTCAAATCTTATATCTCTGGCAGGAAACAAAGGCTGTTATTAGGAAAGAGACATGTATTAAGCAATCAGGCATCATCCAACTGGGATCTAATTACATGTGGGGTCCCACAAGGTTCCATTTTAGGGCCCTTGTCTTTTCTTGTGTATATCAATGACCTTTCATCAGTAACATTACCAGATGCCAAGTTCGTTTTGTTTGCCGATGATACAAACATTGGAATAAATAGCAAATCAAGTGTAGTCTCAGAAAGATCGGCTAGTAAAATATTTGTTGACATTAATCACTGGTTCCTGGCCAATTCTTTCTCACTAAACTTTGAAAAAACACACTACAATCAGTTCAGAACTTGTAAGGGGTGTCCCATGAGAATATGCCTAACATACGATGACAAGCAGATAGAAGAATTGGACAGTGTTAAATTCTTGGGATTACAGCTTGATAATAAATTCAACTGGGAGGAGCACACCACAGAACTGCTCAAGCGTCTTAACAAATCTCTATTTGCAATGCGAATTGTGTCAGACATAGGAGATATAAAAATGAAAAAGCTGGCATACTATATTTACTTTCATTCCATAATGTCATATGGGATTATTTTTTGGGGTAATTCATCAAGTGAAGCTAAAGTTTTCCGGGCACAAAAACGTGCAGTAAAAGTTATATGTGCTGTGAACTCAAGAACATCCTGCAGAAGTCTGTTTAGGGAACTAGAGATACTAACTACTGCTTCCCAATATATTTATTCCTTAATGGAATTTGTCATTAAAAATATATCACTTTTTCAAACCAATAGCTCAATTCATGGAATCAAAACTAGAAATAAGAATAATCTTCACAAAGATTTTAAGTCACTTACTCTTGTACAAAAAGGTGTGCATTATTGAGGAACATACATTTTCAATAACTTTCCAGCAGCCATAAAAAGCTTAACAACCAATGAAATTCAGTTTAAGAGGAACCTAAAGGATTTATTGGTGGCCACCTCCTTCTACTCCATTGATGAGTTTCTCAGCAGAACCAACTGATTTGAGTGTGTGTGTGTGTGTGTGTGTGTGTGTGTGCGTGTAAGTCCAATATAACTTCTGCATAATTTCAGTGCAGTAATGTGTTCATTGTAAATAAGTATTATAGTAGTTATATTACATGTTTATTACCTTATAAAAACAAACTTTTTTATTTTAAATTCAGTGCATTAGTGTTTGTAAAATGATTATTTCATATTGTGTTCATTAAAAAATGACGATCATTCCACTTGGGCCTTGTGGAAGGTACATTAGCTTATTTGTTTCAGTTGTAAATATTTGTCCTGTATTACTGTTTTTCTGACATGTTCTATATCCTGGAGGACCTCCTCACTACAGATCAATTTGAATGAAAGTAAATCTAAACTAATCTAATCTGATCGCACATTTTGCTTTTCCTCCATGACTTCGAGGTCTGTGTCAGGTGATAAACTGACATTAACAGGTTTCGATCCATTAGCTCTCACAGAAAGATTGACATCACGTTATGTAAACTATGCTGCTCCCACAAAACACAGTATGGTTGAAATAAAAGACAGAGCTGGTATTTCTTATTGACAAAAGTGTGGATGAGATCGCAATACATGTAAACTGGAAGACTTAGCGGAATTGTGGACATGGCATCTTTAATTTTTATGACTTACAGTGCATAACCACATGTGGAACAAGACGGTATTCTGCAGGACTTATTGCCATAAAGCACAGATAGTATGCACCATCAGTTGTCAATCCCACCGGTGGAGGAAAGGAAATTATTTTCATACACCCAGGAGAGAATTTAAGTACTCGCATCCCTCCACACTCTTTGCCATATTCTCATCACTTTTACCTATTTTCCATCAGTTTTCGTAATTTTATCAGATCTCTGTCATTTCAAAGCACTTAATTACTAGAGGTCCAAACCACCACTCTCGACCAGCTGTAATGTCAAAATGACTCATTGCGTCGATGTCGTGATGCTATCAGCTAGTGACATTGTGGCATGGTTCTCAGTTTCTGTGACATTGCTAAACCACCCACTCCATTACTTTGTGAGGATCACATACACGTAGACCCATCAAAGGGATGCCACTACTTGATGCTTTGATTGCAGAGATTAGTATGGTCCAGCAGCTGCGACAGTCCCTGACTAGTGACGTCTGCAGTGCGATGCGATTGATCCAGCAATCACTGAGGTGATCAGGAGTTTGTTTTTTCGCCAGATGTGTTTAGCGCGATCTGTAACAGTGTAATTACGTGTGGTGAGTGTTTCATGACAGTATTCCTTGCACGATCGAAATAAAAAAGCGCTGTAATTGTTTAAATATTCCATACTGCCCTGTAACCCACGAAATGTTTAAATAAACAGTATTACTTTTCCAACAATTTTTTTAACCATAGAATAACAAGGTGGAGTAAAAATTACTCCAGTCAATATAATTTTTTATCCTAAGTTGGTACTAGTGGCTTCTTGGGCGAGGGGCCATTGTTTACTTTTCCATTCAGTATTTTTCTTCATGTTGAGGAGGTTATAATCTCTCAGGTTTTATTCTCCATCATCCATTAACAGATGGAACTGGAAATGAAGTCCTGTACTTCTTGCAGAGTGTAGGGGAATGATGCGGGAGACCCGCACCGATGTACTAGCAAAGTCCTAATGGAGGTGGTTTGCCCCTCCGACCGTAATGGGGATGAATGATGATGATGATGAAGACGACACAACAACACCCAGTGATTTCGACGCAGGTGAAAATCCCTGACCCCATCAGAAATCGAACCCCGGACCCCGTGCTCGGGAAACGAGAACGATACCGGGCGACCACGAATTGCGGATCATTAACAGATAAATAGTGAAATTTATCCGTTGGGGAAAAAATTACACTGTATTGTAATTTAAGTAAAATTTTTTGTTTACAAAATAGGTGGTAATTTCTTTTGCATACACAGAAAATGTCTTCTGACAAAATATTAAGAAGTCCAGAGGATATCATTAGAGAATTTGAGTGTCAAGAGGCTGAAAACGTATATTACAGTGACTCAGACGAAGATGAGAATGAACCTGAAGACAGTCACATCACAGATCAGAAGAAGGATGATGAATTCGATGTAACACCATTTGTGTTGATTCATTTGAGGAAAAAAGGAAAAATTTTATGGCCAAAATGGGTATTGTTGGAACACACATCACTTTGATATAAAAGTGTTGAGACTGCCAGCAAAGAATATAGTGGTGCAAGTACCTGGTGCACTAGGTGAGGCAACAAATGAAACGTCTCCCTTGAAATTATTTGAACTGTTGCTTACAAATGTCATGGATTCACTAATAGGTATGTACACAAACCGAAACATTGCTGATGCAAGGGCAAAATTCACGTCGGCACAATGGTATATTGGAGACACCAACCAAAAGTAAATAAAACCATAATTTGGTATACTTTGTATGAGTGGACGTCTAAAAAATGTGCATGTCATTTACACTGATGTGTTGTCTGTAGCATACAGGTACCAATTTTTCCCAGGAGATTCGAATTTTTGATCAATAATCTAAGATTTGATGACCACACACTAGATTGCAAAGAAGAACGGTAGACACGTTCACTATATTCCGTGATTTATGGTGTATGTTTATAAAGCATAGTCAAGAACTATACACACCTTTTGCTCTCCTCGCTATTGACGAGACACTTCTTAGCTTCTGAGGCAGATGCCCTTCAGAACATATCTGTCAAGCAAAGCAGACAAATATGGGCTAAAGATAATTTCATTATGTGACGCAAACTACTATTACTTTTATGGTGGCATCCCATATTTGGGAAAAGGGACTAGGGATAAATATGTTTCAGTTCCTACATATTATGTCATGAAATTTTTTAACCTATATGTGGAACCAAGCGGAACATTATGAGTGACAACTAGTTTTTCTTCTTGTGAAATAGCCGACAAACTGGCTGACAAAAAGTTGACAATGTTTGGCATCAGAAATTCCAGCACCCCTGCCTCAAACCATTAAGAGGCAGTTTCTTCGTCTGTATTCATTTACAGGAGAGAAAAAAATGTGGGAGTCATACGTTCCGAAGACAAATAAAAACGTTATTCTTTTATCAACAATGCGTGAGATAGGTGAAATTCACTGAAAAGCCAAAGAAAATAGTACAACTGCCTAAAATCGTATAGGGCTCCCGTTAGCACGCAGAAGTGCCGCAACATGACTGCATGGACACGACTAATGTCTGAAGTAGTGCTGGAGGGAAGTGACACCATGAATCCGGCAGGGCTGTCCATAAATCCGTAAGAGTACGAGGGTGTGGAAATCTCTTCTGAACAGAATGTAGCAAGGCATCCCAGATATGCTCAATAAAGTTCATGTCTGGGTAATTTAGTGGCCTGTTTAAGCTCATAAGAGTCTTCCTGGAGCCACTCTGTAGCCATTTTGTACGTATAGGGTGTCGCATTGTCCTGCTGGAATTAGCCAAGTCCGTCAGAATGCACAATGGATATGAATAGATGCAGGTATCAGACAGGATGCTTACTTACGTGTCACCCGTCAGAGTCGTATCTAGACGCATCAGGGGTTCCATATCACTCCAACTGCAAACGCCCCAGACCACTGCACAGCCTGGACGAGCTTGAAGAGTTCCCTGCTGACATGCAGGGTACATCGATCCATGAGGTTGTCTCCATACTGGTACACGTAGATCCGCTTGATACAATTTGAAACGAGACTCGTCCGACCAGGCAACATGTTTCCAGTCATCAACAATCCAATGTCGGTGACGACAGGTCAGGGCGAGGCGTTAAGTTTTGTGTCGTGCAGTCATCAAGGGTACATGAGTGGGTCTTCGACTCCGAAAACCTGTCTCGATGATGTATCATTGGATGGTTCACACGATGACACTTGCTGAAGGCGCAGCACTCAAATCTGCAACAATTCGCGGAAGGGTTGCACTTCTGTCACGTTGGACGATTCTCTTGAGTCGTCATTGGTCACGTTAATGCAGGATCTTTTTCTGGTCCCAGCAATGTCGGAGACTGGATGTTTTACCGGATTCCTGCTATTCACGGCATACGCGTCAAATGGTCATACGGGAAAATCCACACTTCATCGCTACGTTGGAGTTGTTGTGTCCCGTCGCTCATGTGCCGACTATAACACCAAGTTCAAACTCACTTAAATATTGATAACCTGCCATTGTAGCAGCAGTAACCGATCTAACAACTGCACTAGAAATTATTGTCTTATACAGGTGCCGACCGCTGCACTGTCTTCTGCCTGTTTACATAGCTTTTTATTTGAATATGCAAGGCTATACCAGTTTCTTTAGCACTTCATTGTAGATGAGAAGGCAAAGAAATCTAACATAGTACTTTTCTATCATGATAACCAAGGGCGAGCCGCTGTATTTGATTTGCTGTGGCACAACAAGACCACGGTACAAAAAAGCAGGCGCTGGTCAAAGCGATACATGTATGGTCTTTTAGATGTGTCTGGAATAGACGCCTACGTCGGCACAACCAGCAGAAGCAATTTTCTCAAGGCATTTGCTTTGGGCTGGTTGAAGCACAAATGAAAGACAGATTCATCAGAAAAATTTTAGCGAAAGAGCTTCACATAACCATGGAACAGATTTTGACATATTTTGGGTGTGATATTTCAACCAGCAGCACAACCAAAAACGAGCTCAAAAGAAGTGGACGTACTTTCTCTGCAGTCGAAAAAAGGCTGGAAAAGTCCTTTTGAATGCTGTGTCTGTTCAAAACCAGTGTGCAATGACCATTCCAAACTTCTTCTATCTTTGAAATTAATTTATAAAATCTATATTTCGTTTTACATCAGGAGCTATTTTTTTCGTAGTTGTTAGCTTTATATTTTTTACCAACTTGCATATTATTTGTAATATTATACTGAACAGTTCTTTCAATAATTCTTATGGTTTATGATACGTTCTATTATGTTTTACAGTTTTATAACGAAAAGGGTAATTGAATACAATATAGAAGTACAATCTCATATTTCCATGTATGACAACCATGAGACAATAAAAAACATTCATATTGTGGTATCAACGTTCGATAGCACACTTGTTGGGGGTTGCAGTTTTCGACCGCGTTCCGTATTAGTATCGTTGGACCGCTAGCGCCGCTCTGCAGCTTGTATCGAGTTTCTAGCGAGCTCTCGTCCACTCTTGCTCGGGATGTCAAGTAGTAAAGTAGCATAGCCTTCAGCTGATAGGACGCAACCTCTAACAAGGCTCTTAGTAACGTACGGCCTAAGTAAGGTCTCAATAGCTATTTGTTGATAATTATACAGGGTGTTACAAAAAGGTACGGCCAAACTTTCAGGAAACATTCCTCACACACAAAGAAAGAAAATATGTTATGTGGACATGTGTCCGGAAACGCTTACTTTCCATGTTAGAGCTCATTTTATTACTTCTCTTCAAATCACATTAATCATGGAATGGAAACACACAGCAACAGAACGTACCAGCGTGACTTCAAACACTTTGTTACAGGAAATGTTCAAAATGTCCTCCGTTAGCGAGGATACATGCATCCACCCTCCGTCGCATGGAATCCCTGGTGCGCTGATGCAGCCCTGGAGAATGGCGTATTGTATCACAGCCGTCCACAATACGAGCACGAAGAGTCTCTACATTTGGTACCGGGGTTGCGTAGACAAGAGCTTTCAAATGCCCTCATAAATGAAAGTCAAGAGGGTTGAAGTCAGGAGAGCGTGGAGGCCATGGAATTGGTCCGCCTCTACCAATCCATCGGTCACCGAATCTGTTGTTCAGAAGCGTACGAACACTTCGACTGAAATGTGCAGGAGCTCCATCGTGCATGAACCACATGTTGCGTCGTACTTGTAAAGGCACATGTTCTAGCAGCACAGGTAGAGTATCCCGTATGAAATCATGGCGGTGAATCTAGGAAGTACAGTACATACTGACGAAACTAAAATGAGCCCTAACATGGAAATTAAGCGTTTCCGGACACATGTCCACATAACATCTTCTCTTTATTTGTGTGTGAGGACTGTTTCCTGAAAGTTTGGCCGTACCTTTTTGTAACACCCTGTATGTATGCAGCCAAGAAGAATCCTGTACAACCAATTAAGTACAATATATATTATTTTTTTACCAACGACTTCTAATTATTGTAGTTGTTGCAGATTCAGACCATGCAGCCAGCACCTTGTCGACGTTACTGACAAACCTGCTGTGATTTATATGTTTCTATTTAGCATTGGCCACCAGTCAACATTGGCGACGATTCGTTCGTCGTCATCATAACACATACTATAGTTATCATTTGCTTTGTCCTATTGTAAAACATTAACAATACTTTGAAATGAGTGTTGCAAATTTTTTGATTATTTTGACGAAGACATCTACATCTACATCTACATGGATACTCTGCAAATCACATTTAAGTGCCTGGAAGAGGGTTCATCGAACCACCGTCATAATTTTCTATTACTCCAATCTCGTTTAGCGCGCGGAAAGAATGAACACACATATCTTTCCGTACGAGCTCTGATTTACCTTATTTTATCGTGGTGATCGTTCCGCCCTATGTAGGTCGATGTCAACATAATATTTTCGCCTTTGGAGGAGAAAGTTGGTGACTGTAATTTCGTGAGAAGATTCCGTCGCAACGATAAACGCCTTTCTTTTAATGGTTTCCAGCCCAAATCCTGTATCATTTCTGTGACACTCTCTCCCATATTTCGCGATAATACAAAACGTGCTGCCTTTCTCTGAACTTTTTCGATGTACTCCGTCAGTCCTACCTGGTAAGGATTCCACACCGCACAGCAGTATTCTAAAAGAGGACAGACAAGCGTAGTGTAGGCAGTCTTCTTAGTAGGTCTATTACATTTTCTAAGCGTCCTGCCAATAAAACGCAGCCTTTGGTTAGCCTTCCCCCCCCCCCCCCCCCCAACATTTTCCAATTTAAGTTGTTCTCAATTGTAATACCTTGGTATTTAGTTGAATTTAGGGCTTTTAGATTATAAGTTTAACGAGTTCCTTTTCGCACTCATGTGGATGATCTCACACTTTTCGTTATTTAGGGTCAACTGCCACTTTTCGCACCGTTCAGGTATTTTTTCTAAATCGTTTTGCAGTTTGTTTTGATCTTCTGATGATCTTATTAGTCGATAAACGACAGCGTCATCTGCAAACAACTGAAGACGGCTGCTCTGATTGTCTCCCAAATCGTTTATATAGATAAGCAACAGCAAATGGCCTATAACACTACATTGGGGAACGCGTGAAATCACTTCTGTTTTACTCGATGACTTTTCGTCAGTTACTACGAACTGTAACCTGACGGACAGGAAATCGCAAATCCAGTCAGATAACTGAGACGATATTCCATAAGCACGCAATTTTAGTACGAGTCGCTTGTGTGGTACAGTGTCAAAAGCCTTCCGGAAATCCAGGAATACGGAATCGATCTGAAATCCCTTGTCAATAGCATTCAGCAATTCATGTGAATAAAGAGCTAGCTGTGTTTCACAGGAACGATGTTTTCTAAACCCATGTTTACCGTGTGTCAATAGACCGTTTCCTTCGAGGTAATTCATAATGTTCGAACACAATGTATGTTCTAAAATCCTGCTGCATATCGACGTTCACTATATGGGCCTGTTATTTTTGTGGATTACTCCTACTATCTTTCTTCAATATTGGTGTGACCTGTGCAACTTTCCAGTCTTTGGGTACGGATCTTTCGTCGAGCGAACGGTTGTATATGATTGTTAAGTATGGAGCTAATGCATCAGCCCACTCCGAAAGGAACCTAATTGGTATACAGTCTGGACCAGAAGACTTGCTTTTATTAAGATATTTGAGTAGTTTCACTACTCTGAGGATATGTACTTCTAAGTAAGGCTGTGTTTAGTAACTCTGCTTTGGCAGCACTGTCTTCGATAGTATCTCCACTGCTATCGCGCAGAGATGGCATTGATTGTTTCTTGCCATTAACATACTTCACATATGAACAGAATCTCTTTGGATTTTCTGCCAGGTTTCGAGACAAAGTTTCGTTGTGGAAACTGTTATAGGCGTCTCGCATTGAACTCCGTGCTAAGTTTCAAGCTTCTGTAAAGGATTGCCAATCTTGGGGATTTTGCGTCTGTTTAAATTTGGAATGTTTATTTCGTCTTTTCTGCAACAGTGTTCTAACCAGTTTTGTGTGCCAAGGAGCATCAGCTCAGTCGTTTGTTAGTTTATTTGGTATAAACCTCTCAATTGCTGCCGATACTATTTCTTTGAATCTAACTCATATCTGGTCTACACTTATATTATTAATTTGGAATGAGTGGAGATTGTCTCTCAGGAAGGCGTCAAGTGAATTTTTATCTGCTTTTTTGAATAGGTTTGTTTTTGGCTTATTTTTCGAGGATTTGGGGATTACAATATTCAGTCTCGCTACGACAACCCTGTGTTCACTAATCCCCATATCGGTTTTGATGCTGGTTATTAACTCAGGATTATTTGTTGCTAAGAGGTCAAGTGTGTTTTCACAGCCGTTTACTATTTGCGTGGGCTCATGAACTAATTGCTCGAAATAATTTTCAGAGAATGCGTTTAGCAGAATTTAGGATGATATTTTATGCGTACCTCCGGAATTAGACATGTATTTTCACCAACATATCGCGGGTGAATTAAAGTCACCACCAACTATTATTGTATGAGTCGGGTACGTGTTTGAAATCAAACTCAAATTTTCTTTGAACCTTTCAGCAACTGTATCATCTGAACTGGGAGTTCGGTAAAAGGATCCAATTATTATTTTATTCTGGTTGCCACCAATGACCTCTGCCAAGTTTTCTTTGAACCTTTCAGCAACTGTATCATCTGAACTGGGGGATCGGTAAAATGATCCAATTATTATTTTATTCTGGTTGCCACCAATGACCTCTGTCCATACTAACTCACAGGAAGTATCTACTTCAATTTCGCGACATATTAAACTACTTCTAACAGCAACAAACACGCCACTGCCAACAGTGTTTAGCCTATCTTTTCGGAACGCCGTTAGGTTCTTCGCAATAATCTCGGCTAAGCTTATATCCGGCTTTAGCCAGCTTTCAGTGCCTATAACGATTTGAGTATCAGTGCTTTCTATTAGCGTTTGGAGCTCTGGTACTTTCCCAACACAGCTACGACAATTTACAATTGTTACACCAATGGTTCTTGTTACTATGTTCTTTCTCTGTCCAGCCTGCACCCTTTGTGACTGAAGCCCGTCTTGTGTTTTCCCGAGACCCTCTCACCTAAAAAAACCGCCCAGTCCACGCCACACAGCCCCTGCTACCCGTGTAGCCGCCTCCTGAGTATAGTGGACATTTGACGTATTCATCGGAACCCGAAACCCAACCACCCTTTGGCGCAAGTCGAGGAATCTGCAGCCTACACGGTCGCAGAACCGTCTGAGCCTCTGATTCAGACCCTCCACTCGGCTCTGTACCAGAGGTCCGCAATGGGTCCTGTCGACTGTGCTGCAAATGGTCAGCTCTGCTTTCATCTTGCAAGCAAGACTGGCAGCCTTTACTACTTCCGTTAGCCGCTCGAAACCAGAGAGAATCTCTTCTGATCCAAAGTGACACACATCACTGGTACCGACGTGAGCAACCACCTGCAGTTGGCTGCACCCTGTGCTCCTCATAGCATCTGGGAGGATCCTTTCCACATCTGGAATAACTACATCCGGTATGCACACGCACATTGGTTTTCTTTTCTTACCTTCCTTGTCGCCAAGTCCATAAGGGGTCCCATAACGTGCCTAACGTTGGGGCTCCCAACTGACAATAGTCCCACCCTCTGCGATTGGCCGGATCTTGCAGGCTGAGTGGTTTCCTCTGAAACAGGACAAGCGACAACATCCAGCTCAGCGACAGTGCCAGCCACAGACAGCACCTGGAATCGGTTTGTCAGACAAACCGGTGAGGCGTTACGTGCGGCCACGTGGGAAGTCATTCACGGCCTGCTTCGCCCCGGGGCGACCCCCCACTCGACCACAGGTGAGGGGTCAGCCTCAGTGCGAGCAGCAACTTGGTTGGCCGCCGGTGAGGACCGATCGGAGGCCTCTGACGTGCTGGTCGTCCATTGTATCCCCATGGCCGGCCCACAACAATGGTGCCCATCCACTGCAGCCTCAAGCTGTGTAACCGAAGCCATCACAGCCTGAAGCTGTGTCACCAACTCGGCTCGCATCCTCACACAGCAATCGCAGTCCCTGTCCATACCAAAGACCATGGGAAACTAAACTATGCAGATAAACGGCCTATCGGCATGTGCTGCGCAGCTCTAATGTAGACCCTAATGAAAACGTATGAACTGTGTCTAGTAATACGCAGATATTCAAGAACCTAACTACCGAAGCACTCAGGTGAAACTAAATAATTTTCCCCTGACCAAGAACTTGTAATATGTCACAAAATCGGTTTACTTTCTGACGCAGACGCAAAACGCGAGAACTGTGGCTATTAGATTTTAAATTTACATGCAGAAACTCAAGAAACAAAACCATTAAAGCACACAGATGATATAATAAAATTCGCTCGTTGTTAGGAACTCGTAAAAGTCACAAAAACGGTTTACTTATCTGTTGCTGCGTCTGTCGCGGTCGGCTACTACTGCCTGACTGACTGGCTGACAAACGCCAACAAGCGGTCACACTAGTTTTCAAAACAAGCGAACAAACGACTATCGACTCGCACTACAGAAATCTACTGCAGACCATGACGAAAACACACGAACTGTGTCTAGTAATACAGGGCAAATTTTTACCCCACTTTGTTATTTGTCCTTGGGTACTCACCTTGTTACTCTAGGGTCAAATAAATAAGTAAACAATATTCTATACACTGCATTGTATCTCATAAATTGGCTTTATAAACGTTGTCCCACACGTTTCCTCTAGCAGAAATTGTTTAAAGAATATTCCATACACTGGAATCGATGTCCTGCTAAATTCTTTAAATAAATAAATAAACTACATTCCATACAAAGCCTTGTATCCCATAAACTATTCAAATAAACAGTATTCTACACATTGTCTTGTCTACCAAAAATTGTTCAAACAATATTCCTTAGATTGCAATCGATTTCCCATCAAATAGCCGCCCAATATTTCCAGAAGGGGGCAGTATCCACCAAGGAAAACTGTCCCATACAAAAGGTTATTGATTTCATTAATTAGTCAATTGGTAGAGTGGGAGGGGCTATTTGAATAACCCAGCCCTAAAAGTGTGCCTCGGTCGGCGAGGGGAGGGGGGGGGGGAGGACAGGATTGGAGCTTTCCAGAGGGGTGGAGCTGGTTGATGGGAAGCGTGAAGGTTTGGGGGTTTTTCAGAAGGATGGATTATCCCCATAGTGTCATAAATCAATTAACAGAACGATTGTTAAGGGGAATGCGAGGGATTAGATGGAAAACCATTAGAAGAACAATAGATTATGATTATGTATCAATCAGCTGTCACAATTCAATTAATTTGCATATCAATTTGATATCAATAGTCGCTCAGAACGCAGTTTGCTCTACTACTCACATCATATCTCATTTTCACATCTAACCAGTAACTCTGCGTTTTATCGCTACCGAGTGAGCTGTGGACCACACATACTAGCTGACATCCGTCACCTTCCCCAGCAGCCACTCTTGTACGTATCAGATATCTAAACTAATGCACCTGCATCTCCAAATCGTACATCAGATATCAAAGCCATGCACCTCGTCGCGTGTGTGTGCCAAGGCCAGTGGCTTTCTGTGAATCTCAGTATACCGACCTTGTCTGACACAAGACAACGCTAAACTGTCTGCGTATTATTATTTTCTTATTAAATACTGATGTCTCGTCGACTTCTGACCAGGCCATGCACCCGACTATCCACAATCTGGTATTGGCAGCATCATTATTCCCCTGCCTCAGATCTGTCAGCGTAATATTATACGCTTTTTACACCTTGATGTCTCGTTTACTTCCAGTCAGGTCACTCACATGCACAGCCAAGTAAAGTAGCTATTTTTTATGGCCTAGCCTGTCAATTCACCAGTTTTACAATGAATCCTATAAATTTCCATATTCGTGACCATCTCACGTTAGAATACTTTATTTGGACCCCGGAACGTCAAACCCTTAACTAAAAACGACAACATAGTTCTCGTGAAGCTCTGCTGGGTAATGTTTTAGGGAACATACGTTTGAGGTATGTTGCACGATAATTATATCCCACTTTTCTATTAATCGAACTTGGTAAGGATCACAGGCTGACGAGCAGTTACGGTAACACGATGTATTTTTCCGTAACACAACACGAAAAATGCACTTGAAATTTGAGTCGTTTCCCGAAACGTGTTATGCAAGTGATAAATAAATATAGATAAGATCGATCCTGATCAGCAATCGAAGGTAGTTTAACAATGGAATACTGACATTAGCTTAACACAGCGGAACTGAAATACTTGCACTTTTCCACATGCACTGTTATATGTTCGTAGCAACAGAGCACAAGGCTAACAGCACCTAACACACACATGGAAAACATCACGAAACAACTTATCACACAACGTAATTTTAATCGATAGTTGCAACACATCTCTCAACACCTCATTCAAAGTGCTCAGTTTTACAGTAGGCAGACACAAATTCTAGCTCATGCGAGCTGTACTTGACTTGTGTTATCTTCTGGCATTACAATGGACTGCTGAAATAGTGCTCCTAGTGTGGTCTCATAACTATTTTATAGCATTCAACCTATTAGTCAATTTGTACTAGTGATAATAATGGAAACTCTGCAGCAGTGTAACAAAAGTTACAACTAAGGCTGGACACATCTCGTATTGATGTGCGGCAATAGGTGTTTTTGATAAGATAGTGAATGTGTCAGAGCATGACATTTGGTGTCAGATACTGAGTCTTAAAATTATATTTTACAACCAGATGATATCAGTGTGTATAAACTATTATATCACAAATAGTAACTGGTCAGCAGTGAAATGGTCAACTATTACAGACATAGAAGTAGCACTGTAGTACACACTTCTTAGTTTTAGACACTAATTTGACGACTACATGAGTATGTGGAAATTAATATTACGGTAAGTGGCATAAGAATTGCACGTTATTGTGTGACAGACGTATTTTTGCAGAACTTTTGTACTTATTGTGACAATTGTGAATCATAATGGATGTGTAAAATAATTAATTTAAGGCTTAGTTACACCTTGAACCAAGCGCTACACATAGAGTAAACAATTATCGATTTTTACCAGTGCAGACATCTGTTGGTGAGAGTAATATACACACATTAAAAAAAGTTTTGCATCACCTGGGTTCCCAGAACTCCAGAAGATAGACATTGACTGTGGGTATTGTATCACAGACACAGTCCCTTTAACTGTTCAGAGGTGTCACTAAACCCGCCCAAAGATGTAACAAACCATCCTATTAGACAGCCGATCAGTTCCAGTCATTCCACCAGGAAGGAGCTACATGGCTAGTGTTGTCTTTAGTTCAACCATGCCTAGACGGTCAATACTGCTTCGATCGCGTCCGTATTGTTACTTTGCGCCAGGAACCAGGAAGGGCTGTCAAAAATGGAAGTGTCCAGGGGTCTCGGAGTGAACCAAAGCGACGTTGTTTGGACATCGAGGAGATATAGAGGCACAGGAACTGTCGATGACATGCCTCGCTCAGGCCGCTCAAGGGTTACTACTGCAGTGGATGACCGATACCTTCGGATTATGGCTCGGAAGAACCCTGACAGCATCGCCACCATGTTGAATAATGCTTTTCGTGCAGCCACAGGACGTCGTATTACGACTCAAACTGATCGCAGTAGGCTGCATGATACGCAACTTCACTCCCGACGTCCATGACGAGGTACATCTTTGCAACCACGAAACCATACAGCGCGGTACAAATGGGCCCAACCACATACCGAATGGACCACTCAAGATTGGCATCACCTTCTCTTCACCGAAGAGTGTCGTACTTGCCTTCAACCAAACAATCGTCGGAGACGTGTTTGGAGGCAACCTGGTCAGGCTGAACGCCTTAGGCACACTGTCGAGCGAGTGCAGCAAGGTTGTTCTGGAGTGGCATTATGTCGTGCAGACGTGCGCCGCTGGTGGTCATAGAAGGCGTTATAACGGCTGTACGGTACTTGAATGCCATCCTCCAACCGATAGTGCAACCATATCGGCAGCATATTGGCGAGGCATTTCTCTTCATGGACGACAATTCGCGCCCACATCGTGCACATCTTGTGAATGACTTCTTTCAGGATAACGACATCGCTCGACCAGAGTGGCCAGCATGTTCTCTAGACATCAACCCTATCGAACATGCCAGGGTTTGATTGAAAAGGGCTGTTTATGGAGGACGTTACCCACCAACCACTCTACATCTACATCTACATCCATACTCCGCAAGCCACCTGACGGTGTGTGGCGGAGGGTTCTTTGAGTACCTCTATCGGTTCTCCCTTCTATTCCAGTCTCGTATTGTTCGTGGAAAGAAAGATTGTCTGTATGCCTCTGTGTGGGCTCTAATCTCTCTGATTTTATCCTCATGGTCTCTTCGTGAGATATACGTAGGAGGAAGCAATACACTGCTTGACTCCTCGGTGAAGGTATGTTCTCGAAACTTCAACAAAAGCCCGTACCGAGCTACTGAGGGTCTCTCCGGCAGAGTCTTCCACTAGAGTTTGTCTATCATCCCCGTAACGTTTTCGCGTTTGCTAAATGATCCTGTAACGAAGCGCGCTGATCTCAGTTGGATTGTCTCTACCTCTTCTATCAACCCTATCTGGTACAGATCGCACACCGGTGAGCAGTATTCAAGCAGTGGGCGAACAAGTGTCCTGTAACCTACTTCCTTTGTTTTCGGATTGCATTTCCTTAGGATTCTTCCAATGAATCTCAGTCTGGCATCTGCTTTACCGACGATCAACTTTATATGGTCATTCAATTTTAAATCACTCCTAATGCCTACGCCCAGATAATTTATGGAATTAACTGCTTCCAGTTGCTGACCTGCTATATTGTAGCTAAATGATGAAGGATCTTTCGTTCTATGTATTCGTAGCACATTACACTTGTCTACATTGAGATTCAGTTGCCATTCCCTGCACCATGCGTCAATTCGTTGCAGATCCTCCTGCATTTAAGTACAATTTTCCATTGTTACAACCTCTCGATATACTACAACATCATCTGCAAAAAGCCTCAGTGATCTCCCGATGTTATCCACAAGGTCATTTTTGTATATTGTGAATAGAAACGGTCCTACGACACTCCCCTGCGGCACACCTGAAATCACTCTTACTTCGGAAGACTCCTGTCCATTGAGAATGACATGGTGCGATCTGTTATCTAGGAACTCTTCAATCCAATCACAAAATTGGTCTCATAGTCCATATGCTCTTACTTTGTTCATTAAACGACTGTGGTGAACTGTATCGAACGTCTTGTGGAAGTCAAGAAACACGGCAGCTACCTGGGAAGCCGTGTCTATGGCCCTCTGAGTCGTGGACGAAATGGTGCGGTCTAAACCTGGCAGTGTGGTATTCAGAGGGATCTACGCCGAATCTCCGTTGAGGAGTGGGACAATGTGGACCAACGGTGCCTTGATGAACTTGTGGATAGTATGCCACGACGAATACAGGAATGCATCAGTGCAAGAGGACGTGCTACAGGGCATTAGAGGTACTGGTGTGTACAGCAATCTGGACCGCCAGCTCCTAATGTTTCGCTGTATGGTGCTACAACATGGAATGTGTGGTTTTCGTGAGCTATAATAAGCGCGGAAATGATGTTTATGTTTATCTTTATTCCAATTTTCTGTACACATTGCGGAACTCTCTGAACCGAGGTGAAGCAATTCTTTTTTTATGTGTGCACTTGTGGTTCCCAGATCGAACAATGTGCATTTTATCAGTACAGCCACCTGTTGGTGTCAGCGAGTAGCTGGGACAAAAAATTGCAGTAGATTTTGTTTTGCGGTTTTCAGGGTTTGCTGAATGGTATTTAAAGTAAAACTTACGTTCAACAACTATGTGTTAGTAATTTATTAATCATATTTTATAAGTAAATGTTGGTTTTTGAATTATTGGTTAATTTATACGGTATGTATCTACTCGTTCTAATATTCCGTAGTAAATGATACGGAGCTTCAAACGAAACTGGCCACTGTGACTGGTGAACCAGTCCATAAATGGTTTTTGGGAGTCAGTAGTGGAAACATAGTTCGTAATGTTTTGCACAATTCAGATTGTATAACGTATTTTTTGATAAATATTTCGGACACTTTAGAACACAGTCCAGATGTGGCTAAACTGTAGTTGTAATACTAGGCTATGACTGAAGGAGATGAGAGGGTGATATGTGCCGCATTTTATTCATAAATAATTAAGGTCTTTTAGATTCTTTTGAGCACAACCCATATTGACCTATTTTCAAACCTGATAGTCTTATTCTATTTTTATTCTGACTAGAAGCCCTGACTGGTCCTTGTTGACGGTGCTTTGAATGATTATTTAACTATGATGTATAGATCTCTAATGAGAGTTAATTGGCTTTTTTTCTGTCCTGTCACGTTAATGTGACTACCGGTCAAAAGACTGAATAACCACCTTCTGCAGTGCAGACCGCTTTGAGACATGTAAGAATAGAGTTAGTGAGGTTCTGACAGGTGTGCTGAGCCGTGCCATGGCCATCTGGTCTATGGATCCATAGCACGTACAGCCCAATAGAGGTGGTCTCGCAGATTCTCGATTGGGTTTAAGTCCAAGGAGTTGGGCGGCCAGGGGAGTACGGTAAACTCATCCTGGTGCTCTTTGAACCCTCTACCTACAATGAAAGCTGTGTGACACATTGCATCGTCCTGCTGTTAGATGCCATCATGCCGAGGAAAGCGAAATTGTCTGTAGGGATGGACATGGTGCCCAAGGATAGATGCATACCTTTATTGATCCGTTGTGCCTTCCAGAATGATATGATCACACAGGGAATTCCACAAAAACATTCCTCAGACCGTAATGCTATGGCCTGGATCCTTGAAGTAATTGTTGCAGTGTGTTTACTTTCAGACGTTTCGTGTTTTAAACGAAGATGGCCATATTTCCACCATAGCATAAAACGTGATTCATCTGTCATCTGTCACCAGTCAGTGGACGTCCAGTTGCCGTACTGGTGTGCAAATTTCAGCTTTCGTCGACAGTGAAAAGCAATCAGATCACCTGAATGAGGAGGCCCATACAAAGCAATGTTCGCTGAACGGTTGTTGAGGATACGCTGTTGGTAGTCTCTCGGTTCTTCTAGCTCAGGCGCTCGACGTTTGCACATCTATTTACTGGCACACATTTCCGCAGCCATCGTTCACCCTTGTCGTTCATGGCCCATGGTGCACCACAGCTGCGTTGGCGCCAGTTTTAGACCGCACCATTTCGCCAGGCATAGTATATTTTCACCATAGTGATGTACACACTGTTTACAAACTTATTCTGTACAAAATGCTTCCACCATTAGCCAAAGGCCAATGTTTATGCCCGTTTGGGCGCCAGACAAATTTCTCCATTTCTGCATTAAGGCAATGACTACACTGTTTTGTGCATCCCCCTGACATGCTTTGTATATTCTCCACTGCTATTGCTGCCACTTTCTGTCTGTGAGTGGTTACTGCATGTTGATGTCAAAAACATAGGTGGTAGTCACGTCAAAGTGACTAGAATGTATATTAAGAAAGAGGAGGGAGAGGGGAACTCGACTCATATTGCTCGAGAGCAGTGCGTATCCATGGCTACTGGCTAAGAACACGACGATGTCGACAAACGATGGGACGAGAGCAAAGCTGTGGGTGTAGGTGGGTAGGTGAGGAGAGGATAGTAAAGGAAGAGGGAGGGAGCTGCAGTGGAGGGAAAGTTGGAGGAAGGAGAGGAGCAAAGGGTTGTAAGCTAAAGGGAGGGGAGGGAAAGGGAGGGGAGTTGCGACCTTGAACAATTGCTTCAGCTGGAACCCAACATTGGAAATGTTGACTTTGCTGCTACAAAACCCACAATGCTTCCATGCTAACAATTGCCTCAGCTGTAATGTGACGCCAGAACTGCTAACCTTGCTGTCACCAAACTCTCTTTGCTGCCCTACATTTATTAGTTTTTAGAGTGAATGAGGTCCTTATTAACAGCACTATTTTAATGCAGTTGTATTTTTCGTAAGACATATTATATGTGTTGTGCCATATATAAGACCTCAAAAATTGTCTGAGAGCTAAGTGAATGTTTAATAATTGGATGTGCTCAGAACGTTTCAAATAGTTAGGGAAGAAATTGTGTCTGGAAGGATAAAAAATGTGGGATCCCCTTATACCACGTCCTTCAATATTCGTTGCTTTCCACAGGATGCACTATTAGCCTGAGTTCCACGACAGACAATACGTGACTCATGAGAGAGCAATAATGCTACTGAAATCTATGAGTTAGACATTGCTGTGTTGACCCAACGGAATTTTATTATGTCAAATCGCTCTTAAATTAAAGAACAAGAAATACGTTAGTTCTTAGGTGTACTGTGTGTTTTTGTGTTATCAGTTGGAATCCAAAAACCAATTTAATTGCCTAAAATTCCAATAAGAACTGTTCACAAGAGAAGAACGGTCAAATGGCCGATCGCCACACTGTGTGTATCTAATATCCAGTCTTTGTTCGACAATATACATTAGTTTTGTCGCCAAAATTTAAAGGTAGCCATTATAGAAAGATCCACCATGTCTCTAATTATAGGGAACTACCTCCAACGAGAAGAGATTTGCTAGAACCGGTTTAGGTTATTATGATGAGCCGCGGAAACTGCCACGGGTTTCCTGACGTGGTACCTGAATACCAGCTTAACAATAAAACACTCCCATTATACTGAATACAAATCACTTCCCACTCGTCTTTGTTATTTATTGAATACAATGCACAGTTTTTAATACTTGCTATGTGGAATAAAACAAATGCTTTAGATCCGTAATTATGGTCTAAAACCGATTCCGTGAAATTCATCACCACCTGCAGAACTCAAACAAAGATCTTGGAGACCCGATCTCCTCTCAACAAGATGAAAGTAATACGTAAATTGCGAGAGCAAGAAACGTTTATAAAAGCTACAACCAAGGTCAGGGTTAAGAGAAGTCCGTTACCCAAAAGAAGCCTCGTATTAATTGAATTTCTTGAAATAAGACAGCCTCGGTTGCAAAATCTTTTTTTATTTACAGGAAATGATGCGTTTCTTATTTCAAGAAATTCATAACCGGCTGCTGTACCAGGCGCCCAGTATGGAATGGAACCAATTTTCCTCTTATTGATGTAAGGTACACTCTATCAATTTGATAGGAATTGTGAGTATATGATAGGCTTCGGTCTTGTAAATCATTTAATTATCGTGTAGCACAATTAAATTTCTTTAACAGTATGGCGGGGTATGTATATACAGACATAACTAAGTAAATTAATATAGAGTCGTTTGTACCGTGCTAAGGAAGTTAATTTTATAGTTTCACTTCATCAGAAACTAGAAACTGCTTCTTTTCAATGACACTCGCTCCCTTTTACACTGGAAAGAAACTGCAGTAAACACTTAATCCTATAGGAGACTGACCAACCTACTGACAACTGAAAATGCTACAAATTTTATTCCCCCGTACGCACCTTAATCGCTTTGTGACACTATCATCGATATTACCTACATTTGTCTTATCTAACTTCTTTGTCTGTGTTTAGTTAATGTGACTTCAGTAGCACCAGGCTCTTTGATGTAACATCTTTGCAAATGCTGTATTCTTCATTTATGTCAGTTTATGTCAAAGTAATTAATCTATGGATTTTGAAAATCATGTTCCGTAAAAGAGTGGCAATGTTAAAACTTTACTTGTAATACTGGTCCATGCATAGTAAAAGTAGCTCTTTAATCATGTAAAACTTGGAGGTAAATCTCTCCACCACGAAACGGGCTGACAGGAATAGAAAATGTGGAATTTGTGACCGAACTGGAAGGGTGCTTTGTGGCAATAGATAATCACGGCTAGCAGGCAAAGTGTTCGCATCCTGTGAACTGAACGAGGTAAGAAGAACAGCAAAATTACGTAATACAGCGTAGGATGTGGAAGCAATTAAGCTTATTGTCCGTGCTATATATTGGTTAGCTCTTTACAATGAAATTTCGACACTAAGAAGAGAATTTTCAGAGCTCGTTATACAGAAAGAGCCACGGATACTTTTTCCGCCTCTTCTGAATAGCCATAAGAGATCGACAATGGCACCACTTTCATCTCAAATTATATTTTGAGTACTACACATGGTGATTCAAAAGTAACTGTACACACTTCATGGGTATAAATTATGGAGCAACATAACAGTGCAATTTTAAATAAATTTTTGTCTGAAAATGCTTAATTTCCGAGTTACGATGCCTAATGTCATTTGTGATAGACATTACGTCATGGGCCAGTACAGGCATTTGGCACGTCGTGTTAACCTCCGTACTGACTGATGCCCAATGGTGTCCCTCCACAAGTCAGTAGGGAGGCAAGAGAGTATCTGAAAGTTGCTTAGCCCGATAAGTGGACATGTCGTCCAGGACCACCAGATCTCCGGATCTCAGTCCCTGAAGTTCTACCTTTGGGGCCGTCTCAAGGAGCTCGTGTATTGTGGTGCAATTGATAATGTAGCACAACTGTAGCAGCGAATTTAAAATAGCTTTGCAACTGTGCAGAATGAGATGAACGGAGCCCGCACATTCCGAGAGCGGTAAGAAGTCCAGCACGTCAGATTCTTCGTCTACATAGACATCATTTTCAACGTGTCCTGGGATAAATGTACACTATACAGTTGAGTTAAATTTCGGCTCCCTTCGTGTCGTCGCTTTCTGAGAAGAATAATTTTTGTTTTGTTTGTGTTACACTTGTGATCCCTACTCTAGTCCATAACTATAAAATAAAGCAATTCCAAACAAAATTTTATGTAACGTTATACTCTTATTTTTATGCATACATTACGACCACAAAATATGTATGGTTACTTTTGAATCACTTTGAGTAGCTGCTTGGACGAGTTATGGGCTCTCTTTTTCTATAATAAGTTTATATTCCTTAAAAAAAATTAAAATCCTTTCGCAGGAGAAACATTATCGGTGGACTGGTGCGTTTTTAGAACGGCCGGTAGTGTTGCTTGCATCATATATAGGGTCTTACGAGAATATAATCGTTCTTTCAATATTCTGTTCTTAAGTTACCCGACCTTCATAGCTACACTTCATATGGACTATAGCTGTTTTTTACAATTTTAACAGAGCGTCTCTGAGGTCGTTCGATATTGCTGTCATACACACTTGATAATAGCTCCAAATGCTGGTATGCAACACTGCATATTTCGCGTTGGATGCACTACACTTTCATATAATCCTTCCAACGGATCTTTCAACCATTCACTCTACCTGTTACACAGGTTACACGTGTTCGTCACTTTGCATATTGCTTCCCTTACTCCTATAACGTGTAACAATGGGACGTGCCTCAGATGTCGATACTGATCTGGTAATTGGCTTTTTCCCTTTGTTGTAGCCACATCCACCTATTATAAGACCAGTGGAATATCTTGACCAACTTATTGTTTCTCCACAATCGTCCATTGACTAAATTTTCCTGTACACAAGCATATCGTCAGTGTACACCCTGATAGTGCTGCGAATTTGGCCAGAAAAGAGAGGAGAGATGGTTGTGTGAAACTTTTAACCACCATACTAGCGTCATTAGTAGTGCCAGGCCATTTCGTTAGTGCGGGTTGCCTACATCAGGGGCAGGTATGCTCTCAGGGTCAAACCTGTTGTTCTGTTAAGCGCTTTTCCATGTCCACCTATACTTCCATTAAGTGCTTTTCCATGTCGACCCCATTTCCTTTTGATTGCCAGGCACTTAAACTGTTGTTCCCCCTGCCCCTCCCACTCCCTCATCCATGTCCCCCCTCGCTACTACAGGTACACTTTCAGGTCTGAGTTATTGGAATAGGCCCCCCTCTCACTCTTATCAATTTGATTGACTACATAATGAAATTGATCAATTAGTTAACCTCTCTGGTGGGAAAGTGAAACACCCCACTGGCGGGAAGTTCAGATTCTATCAGGACAGTGCAACCTCTACTAACCTAAGAGAATGGAGGGAAAAAAGGGCACTTCCACTAACCTAAGTCATCTGACTGCCACCTCTTCCTAGGAATTGTCGGGAATAAGACTCAGTTGATCGATCATTTGGGGGGTATTCGATTGTAGTGTATGGAATATTGTTTAAACAATTTAGACATTATGTGGAATATTGTTTATTTAAATAATTTAGGGGATTCAAGGCATTGTATGGAATATATGGAAATTGGTGGAGAAGAAGTATCTCATAACAGGAAATTCGAGGGTACATTGTTTATTTACAAAAAAATCAATTTGTGGCGGTTGGATTTCTCTTGATCATCATCCCCTGCTGTCTGGAAACACGTAGGTCTTGTAACAAGTAATTACATGGAGGAAACATGATGCATAACCTAATATTCGGCACTGTACTCTGGGTGTCTTAACTTAATGTTTGGGCCTTTGTTCACACTTAACCTGTTGTTCAGTTAAGTGGTTTTCCATGTCACCCCCATTTCCTTAAAATATTCTACCGCCATTTATACCAAATTAAGTAATTAGTTATCTTCAAAAATGGTTCAAATGGCTCTGTGCACTATGGGACTTAACTTCTGAGGTCATCAGTCCCCTAGAACTTAGAACTACTTAAACCTAACTAACCTAAGGACGTCACACACATCAATGCCCGAGGCAGGATTCGAACCTGCGACTGTAGCGATCGCGCGGTTCCAGACTGTAGCGCCTAGAACCGCTTGGCCACCCCGGCCGGCCAATTAGTTATGTCCTCCCACCATTTTCTGGTATACTTTTCGAATTTCACATGCTTTTGAACGCCATTTCTGGCTCATTCTTCTTTGCCACAAACACCCTTAAACTTTTGTACTGCGTTTTTTCACATAAAAATTATGCAAATTAACCTAGTGTTATGCACTTAACCTGCTGTTCTGCTCCACGCTACCCACTCAGACACTCCCTCCCATTAACTACTGTACCGGTAACACCACATTGATATAAAAATGTATGCAAATTAATTAAATCGCTATTCTTGAGATGTGTGGGGTAGTTTTTTTTTAATTCGCTGCTTCCTATTGGTCGGTGAAATCGATGGAATATATTTTAAACAAAAGATTGCTAATAAAAAACACATCCTGCCACTCGACACCCTACCTGCTGCCGTCCCCGCTGCAGCCGCCGCCGCCGCCGCCCCCGCCGCGAGCCACCGCCGATTACAAGCCAGTGCTCTCCATGGCTCTCATACCACTACAGGTGAAAGTTGGGTCTATTTTCGTGTATATAGTTAGAATTCTTCGAGTGTTGTACTGACGTCACAGAACTCCAAGGCGCGCTTACGCTGGTCCCATACGTGATGACGCATAGCTGTGGTACAGTCCAGCACCGTGAGAGATGTTCCAATACTTCCCAGAATAGCACAGGGTGCATTGTTCCTCACGATCCTAACGGAACTTGCGAGCTGTGTCTAGCGTGCACACGTACCCAGTACGGCTAACGCTTCGCAGCGAAATGTTCGTCCTGCTGTCAATATGCATCTCAGAAACGTTAATTCTTTACACCACTATACTTACAATTAAATGTTATGATTGCAGTTTCAGTTGAATGACATTTGACAATAAGCGAAGTATAAGAAATACATCCTGCTGACGGCTGTGACCCTAGAAATACAAATATCGGTACCCATTCTTATGACTTGACATACTCTACCCTTTGCTATCAAAGTATTCCACGTCAAATCCACACCTTCCTTACTACTGGACATAGTCATTTCCCTTGAATATGTCGGAACACAAATACATACTTTATAAGCCTGATGCTCAGGGTGAACCTATCACACATCAGATACTACTTCTAAGTATAATACTTGGTCAGTAACTGATTGCCTACGATACGAAATAATACTGAGAGAAATTCAACCATGGGTGGACATGTATAATAAGTTTTTATTGTGAGTGATGCCACTCTGTTTTAGAAAGATAGGCGTAACTGTCTTACAAACTGCCAGATGTTAAAAAACATACTGCTGTATGTTACTGTCACAAGCAGTCTTGGTTCTACAGGTGCACACAAGCATCCATGTTAAAAGCTATACTTGCTTTATAAATCAAGGTACGCCATTACCTACGAACCAGTGGTTTTTCCAGACAAATAATGAGACGGTGACCGTAGGAGTGTATATTATCTGACTGGCAGTCTGGTCACACGTAACCCACGATGCACCCTTGTCATAAAATCACTCAATTTTGAAACTGATTCTGTGGTGTCACCGCCAGACACCACACTTGCTAGGTGGTAGCCTTTAAATCGGCCGCGGTCCGTTAGTATACGTCGGACCCGCGTGTCGCCACTATCAGTGATTGCAGACCGAGCGCCGCCACATGGCAGGTCTAGAGAGACTTCCTAGCACTCGCCCCAGTTGTACAACCGACTTTGCTAGCGATGGTTCACTGACAAAATACGCTCTCATTTGCCGAGACGATAGTTAGCATAGCCTTCAGCTACGTCATTTGCTACGACCTAGCAAGTCGCCATTACCAGTTACTATTGATACTGAGCCATGTACAGTCAAGAGCGACGCTCATCATTAATGGATTAAAGTTAAGTATTCCACCAGCTACGTCCGTTTTTTCTAAATTCTAATTTCCTTGTCCTGTTCCAGACCTCACGCCAGCCTGCGTGAGCTAAAACGCATGCCTTTCGGCTTCCTCCAAAATCACGGTGTTGGCTCTCCTGCCAACCCACAACAGATTCGGCTAAGGAACGTGCGTTATGGAACCGGTATTTGCGAATCCCTCATGCCACCGCAGCTAGATATTTCTACAGTATTTGTAACGCATTCTGTCTCGATCCCATGTCGGAGGTTCAGTGATATATCCACTGGGCCATAGGCGATGAGTGATTGAGAAGGGTCACTAACAGTAGTAGTTGGTGTGCTGGATGAGGTCGTAAGAAAATGTACACTAATTTTCAGATCTCTAATACTGCGCTATCCGCTAGAAATGCTGTCTTGTATTTGGAATGAAGTCTCTCCATTGAACCACATACCTGTGTTCAATCCTATGGAGAAGTCATTTAATGATTACAGCCACTACTCAATCATATTTCTGGCAGTCCCATAACTCGAGACGAGTCACCTTTCTCGAAACTGGCTGCTATAGTAAAATTGCTGTGTGGTTTTACTCGAGACGAGTCACCTTTCTCGAAACTGGCTGCTATAGTAAAATTGCTGTGTGGTTTTAGTCACCCACTACGCACCTTGCAACTACTCCCATTTCTACAGCTTTCTGCATGTGATCGTTCCAGTTTAATTCGGAACGGAGCAGAAGTCGGAGAAAGCCATTTCCACCTCCTTATGCAACCCATATAGAAACAGAACGATCTGAGATACTGCAACTGGACTGTGTTTTGACCATTCAATGGAAATGCACGCGTTGTGGTGCATCTCCAAACTAGATACAGATGCGACAGTCATAAGAAGATCTGTGTCCATTCACATATATCAGCTCAACTTGCTTTCATCGTTATTCTTTACCACCCCCCTCCCCCCCGCCCCGCAGAGAAAAATTAGGAACTATAGAAACTTCATCTGATATAGAACTCACCTAGGCACCGTTGCTCATGTGATGATGCATAGCTGCGATGTGGCCCAGCGCGGAGATTTCGCAATGCTTCCCAGAATAGCACAGTGTATATTACTCCTAGTATTCCTAACGGAATACCCCATTTCTCAGAGAATTTACACATCAAACTGTTACTGCTCTTATTAAATATACAGCTATTGATCAACTCCAGAGTCCAGTTTAAAGTGTAGGAGGATGACCGTATCCCACAGTACCGTAAGCCACAAGAGACGCTCCCTGTAATCCTGTCTTGTTGATTGCAACATTTTCTTTCTGCTGTAATACACTTTGTCCAGGGCAATACATTTTGTTTTCCTGCCACGGCTTCGAATTTTGTGTCAGGTTCTAAATTGACTTTAAGACCTTCTGATCCACAGCCTGTCTCAGAAAATTAGATATCGCACAATGCAAATCATATTATTACTGTGGCTACCATAACACGCCATAAACACTGGATGATTTTAAAGAAAAGAGAGTTACAACATAAGGAAAATGAAAGAGTTATACGGTGTTGTGGAGAGTTTTCAAACTGATGTCGGAAAGTGATTGCTGACTTCTACATTTAAACTCATCTGTCACAGTGACGGAATAGATGATGGCTCTGCGTTCCCTTTCGACTGATTACTCATATTGCACTATGTAGGTGGTCACTGTTTCGGTGCCAGCAATCCCCAGAAGGTGCTGTCCATCCACCAAAACTCTTTCTCCAGCTCAAACAAGCGCTATCAGTCAACCACTATGTGGTAACCAACAGTGTGCTAGTGCACGGATAGGACGGAAAAGGCAACATCGATCTACTCTAATAATAAACATCACAGTTGAAAGTGCAAATATTTTTATAGTAATTTCAACGCCGACCAATGATGTGACAGCATGTTTCTCAGTTTCAGTATCATAGCTAAACCACCCCGTCTCCACCTTGTGCATATCATTGCAAACGTGGATAGATGACTGCGCAGTACGTCCATTCATTGTTAATTCTCGAACACATACAATATCAAAGTATATCAGACTGCGCTCTACATATTTCTAAGACCTTAAGCATAGTGCTTAATTTACGATCTATCTGTCTGCATATGGGAGTCACAAAGCATTCTCGCTGTCTAAGGGTAAAATTAGAGGGTGTAAGACCTTCCTCACATTGTCTATGACCAATCAACCCTGCAGCACCATTACCGATTTAGTCTGCAACCGACCAGAAGAGGACGTCTCGTGAATGAATGGAGCTTGCCGAGTCCTCACCCATCCAAGTGCACAAGATTTCTCGAGATGCTCCCATGTCGAGGAGCTTAGCACTCCTTGTCGATGTATAGTAACAGGTTTGAAAATGTCATGATGTAATAGGAGACGGCTAAGAAGTATAAGAAATGGATGATTTTTATGCGTGATGGATATACAGATGGACAGAGTTTGAAACATTTTTACGTGAATCAACCAAGATATCAATTTTAAAATATTATTTCAGAGTCCAGGATCAGGACCTGGAAGATATTAGCAAAAGAGAACATAAACACACACTCCTAGGGTTACAACGTTCTGCACTCAAAATGGGCTATAATGTTAGATCGCTTGCGTCTCCAACCTATCAGTCATATGGAATGTACCGCTGTTAATATTCCAATGTAAGATACATTTCAAGCACATCACATACATCCTTCTTCCAGGTTTCTCTACTATCAACTATGCTATCGAACAGTAAAACGAAAAAACTACTTCCGTAAAACATTTGCTTTGCGTGATATGAGCCAATGTAGCTTTCCGGAGATGTATAGCGTCCACTGTTCACATCCGATCACGGTGCAGAAATTATATGATGCCCGCATCAGCCCTGTATAAAATGATCGTTAGTAATGGGGGATACCTCTTAGAAGGAAACATATAAATGCATAGCAGCAGCATCCGACATATGAAAATTACAAGTCATTCAACCACTAACTCTGTAAACACCACATATGTCAGGCAAATGTATACACGGGGATTGCAGTACCTCACAAACACCTATCACTAACTTAGTTATGAAGCTGAAGTCACCCGATTTTACACCCAAGATGCGACAGGGGGATGAAGTACACCGCATAAACCAAAGTTCACTTACAGGGAAGTGTCATGTTTCATCACACATGAGACTGAAGTCCTCTGATGACCAACAGGTTTATCGTTAATGATCGCATGGAGACAGAGCTTTAAATCACATACAGAAGACGTGGCTGTATTCGAGTCGAACGCCGGTTGTGTCATGTGACTGATGCATCCTGACAGAACAATGAAAACATTGACCTGTAGCAACTCCTCCCTCTCTCGAATGTATCATCAGTCTACCATTAAATCTCCAGCTCCAGCTCCATCTAAATCGATCAATCCGTCCACTCTCTGTTATCCTTTAATGCAGATGCAAGTAAGTTCATAGTTGGATGGTTCTCTATCTTCCAGAAAAGCGTCAAATAGAGTAGACAACTAGCTTGTATCACTCGCACCTCAATGGACATACAGTATAACGCTACGTTGACGGAGAAAAATTGACTGCTTCCCTGATTCCCTTTGCTTCCATGTCAACATTTTCTCGGATTTCCAGTGCTGCCACATACATGTCCCCATGTACAAACTGTTCTGCGAGAACCAGACGGTACGGATGTACTTCCTCAATTTCCCCGCATTTTGGTGTATATGTAGACAATTTATACCTATTTCCTGTCATTTTTCGCAATTCTATGGATTTTTTTATGTCAGTTCTATCCATGCGAACATGACATAACTTCTCGTTCTGTGTTCGTTTGCTCTTATAGCAGACGGCTCCCAGGACCCAGTCCCCTCCCGCTGGTGGACAAAACTTCGGATATAGATTACGTGTTAACATGGGGTTGGACCACCTGCAAACCCTATTGCAGATGTGTCGTGTAGTGGATCCGTCTCAGAGCATTGGTCCAGTTAAATAGCTCGTGGCAGATCCACAATCAAACACTAACTTGGATCTAGTATGTTGTGGATCTGCATCCCAACACTGCTTCGTACATTGTGCGTGGTGGATCCACCTTCAAACCCTAATCCGTGCACGCCATATTGTGGACCCGCATCCCAACATCGCTCCGGATATAATTCTTGGCGGATCCACACCCAAACGCTAAGTCGGGTCTACTACAGGTCCTGGGAACCATCCACGATAGTAGAATATACACAGGCATACAGAAAACAAAGTGAACGCTCTCCAAATGTGAAGGTGACTGGATACATTCGAATACAGTGCTAAACTATGCTTTTGGGGTAGGTGTTGGCAGCTGTGCTACATTTACAAGCAGTTTTAGAAAACAGAACGAGAGGTTATGTCATGATCCCATGGATAGAACTGAAGTGTACAAAAACAAGTTGAAGCAGACCATCCATCTCTGGCGGGGATGCTGTCATACGCCACCATGCCATTAGGACATCTCCAGACCTGTAGCTGTGGGATACAGATAATTCGGAACATTTTTCTCTTCTGTGTGATAGTACTCCGAATTCTGTTTGCGTAATTGTCCTTATTTCTGCCCGTCTATGCTTAGACAGTGATCTCTTCCCAAACAACAAGAATGCTTTTACAATTAATGGTATTTTCGCATGACAGCACAGGCTTTTTAGTGGTGTAAACGATTAACGTTTCTGAGATGTATATTGACAGGGACGAACATTTCGCCGAGAAGCGTTAGCCGCGCTGGGTACGCGTGCACACTAGACACAGCTCGCAAGTTCCATTAGGATAGCGAGGAACAATGCACCCTGTGCTATTATAGGAAGCATTGGAAAATGTTTCTCAGTGCTGGACCACACCACAGCTATGCGTCACCGCGTATGGGACCAGTGTGAGCGCGCCTTGGAGTTCTGTGACGTCAGTATAACACTCAAACAATTCTAACTGCATACTCGAAAATAGACCCAACTTTCACCTGCAGTGGTGTGAGAGCCATGGCTCGCACTGACTTGTGTTCGGCGGCGGTGGCGGACAGCGGCGGCGGAGGGCATCGAGTGGCGGAATGTGCCTTTTATTAGCCGTCTTTACTTTAAACTATATTCCATCGATTCACCGACCAATAGGATGCTGCGAATTATGAAAAACTACCCCATACATCTGAAGAATACTGATTTAATTAATTTGCGTAAATTTTCTTATATCATTGTGGTGTTAGCGGTACAGTAGTTAATGAGAGGGTGTGTGTGAGTGGGTGACATGGAACAGAACAGCAGCTTAAGTGCATAACACTAGGTTAATTTGCATAATTTTTATGTTTAAGGGTGTGTGTGGCAAAGAAGAATGAGCTAGAAATGGCGTTCAAAGGCATGTGAAATTCGAAAAGTATACCAGAAAATGGTGGGAGGACATAACTAATTACTTAATTTGGTATCAATGGCGGTATAATATTTTAAGGAAGTGGCGGTGACATGGGAAACCACTTAACAGAGCAATAGGTTAAGTGCCGACAAAGGCCCAAACATTAGTTTAAGACACACAGAGTACAGTGCCAAACACTAGATTATGCATCATGTTTGCTCCATGTAATTTCTTCTTACAAGACCTACGTGTTTCCAGACAGCAGGGGATGATGGAATGATGATCAAGAGAAATCCAACCGCCACAAATTGATTTTTTTGTAAATAAACAATGTACCCTTGAATTTCCTGTTATGAGATACTTCCTCTCCACCAATTTCCATATATTCCATACAATGCCTTGAATCCCCTAAATTATTTAAATAAACAATATTCCACATGATGGCTAAATTCTTTAAACAATATTCCAAACACTACAATCGAATACCCTCCAAATGATCAATCAACTGAGTCTTCTTCCCGCCATTCTTAGGTTAGTAGAGGCTGCATTGTCCTGATGAAATTTGAACTTCCTGTCAGGGGGCATGTCACTTTCCCACCAGAGAGGTTTACTAATTGATCAATTTAATTAAGTAGTCAATCAAATTGATAAGAGTGAGAGGGGGGCTTATTCCAATAACTCAGAACTACTAGTGTACCTGTAGCAGTGAGCCGTGAGGGGGTTGGGGGAGGACGAGTTGGTGGGGGGAACAATAGGTTAAGTGCCTGTCAATCAAAAGGAAGGGGGGTGACATGGAAAAGCACTTAACAGAACATTAGGTTAAGTACCTGTCAATCAAAGGAGAATAATAGGTTTGACCCCTAAGTGCATACCTTCCCCTGATATAGGCAACCCACACTAACAAAGTGGCCCAGCCCTCCTTTCCTGAGGGGGGAGGGAAGTGGGATGGGGTGGGAGACAATAGGTTAAGTGCAGCGACATGGAAAAGCACTTAACAGAACAACAGGTTGACATTGAAAAACACTTAACGGAACTATAGGTTTGTCCTTGAGTGCATACCTGCCCCTAATGTAGGCAAGCCACACTAACAAAATGGCCTGGCACCCCTGTAGCCCCCCCCCCTACTGTCATTGTCCTGGGTTACAATGCAAATGTCTGTGAAAGGCCTTAGGGAAAAGCACGTGTGACATTGTTGGTGATGAAACGTTTGTCAGATAAGGATGTGTTTTCACAAAATAAAATGCTGTGTGTAGCAAACAGGTGTCAGTCTCTCCCCTTTCCTCCGCTTAATCTAAAACATAACTACGATCCTTTGCTATACCTGCATTCATCACTGTCATCTACCCCCAAAATTACGAGTGAAGATACTCGATAAGAAAGTCGTCCCGTTGTTGTCAACCTCAGAAACCTGCATCAATTCGGGAGCCACACAAGTAAACTGATCTCACAACACAGAGGCGATCTGGGTACAGTTCTCCAAATGACAGGAAATTTGTTAGCGCGAGTTGCATTGCAATCCGAATCCATAACGTGGCAGACATTCGAAAATCGTTTAAATGCGGATATGACCTTGCTGTGCTGCAATTAATGGGACATGTGTAGCGGCTGCAAAGTGCAGTCCTGAGTCCCAAACTCAAAACTATGTTCCTTAAAATCCACCCCACGTAGGCTCTACATAACACTAATATGACTTATATTTAACTACGGGCGCTACCAGAAACAGCTGCACATACTTATCGCTGCACAGTAAATGTGCAAAGTAAAATGTCTCAACCGTATCGTACTAGACAAGTGACATGCGCCTTACTCCTGCTGTTGGAAACATGTTGAATAAGAGATTATTCTGCGTGGACACGCTCCTAACATCACCTATATCAAAATCTTCAAAGGGCTGTCGAATTTCTTTTGCAGCAGTGAAATTGTAGCCCTGATGGTGCATAGCCCTTCCATGGCCTAGAGGAGAAACCTTAAGGATATTGTAATTTGTTAAGTTATCTTTCACACAGTGCGTGTCTAAAAGTCATGAGAAGACTCCAGATATGGCGCTGGTCATCTGCTGCTGAAGCATATGCGGTGCATTTGTCTATGTGCAGCCCTACCAGAAATGGATTTTTGAAGCCGCACATTCAAACCTGCTGCGATCTGACTCACAATGGACCATCGACGACCCCACATAGTTTTGCAATGCCGACGTCGCGTCCGTTCGTCAAACAACTTAGTCGTCCTTTGCGACTTTTTACGTGTGTTGCAATCTTGAAGAGCAAGTCTAGACATTACTGAGCTCGGAAAGTGGAATTGTTTTGTTATCTCAGCTGGCCGGAGTGGCCGAGCGATTCTAGGCGCTACAGTCTGGAACCGCGCGACCGCTAAGGTCGCAGGTTCGAATCCTGCCTCGGGCATGGATGTGTGTGATGTCCTTAGGTTAGTTAGGTTTAAGTAGTTCTAAGTTCTAGGGGACTGATGACCACAGCAGTTAAGTCCCATAGTGCTCAGAGCCATTTTTTTTTGTTATCTCTGGTATGATATGGCTAATGTGTCCAGCATTGACTGTCATCCCGCTTTCAAAGGGAAGGATTGCATCATGGTTGTAGCACAGTAGGTTCCACGTAGCTGCACTGAAAGTACATATCTTTCTACAGAAGCACAACACCAAGTGAGACAATCTGAAGTTCTCTTCCCTGAAGTATTAATCAGTGTAGCCAAGACACTGAAATGTCGTATTAATATTCAATGTTATCATTTTGGTAGTACATTAGGTACACCAAACAGTGGGACCATAATAACATCTCCATTGTTCAAGGTGGCGGACAGCATGATGTGTCAACACCACACTCTTGCAGAATCCATACTCTTTCACCAACGTAGAATTAGTGCAAAAACCAAGTATAGTGCTCCATGATCATGAGGATGGACAGGACAAACGGATATTGCAGTAATTTCTGGTAATTAGGTCAGAAGGTGAAGGACATTAAGTCTTATGCTAGTCATCATTGAGAATTACACTAGTCTATCAACCGATTTGAGTAATTGGTGGCACTCATAGCCTAGTTACTAAACATTTCTGTACTATGTATGAAGTATTACAGAATATTGTTCATAAGTCATCTGATTACAGTGAACATTGGCACTCATTGGCCAGTTACAAACCATTTTTATGAATTATTCAGAAGTCATCATTCAAAACAAGAGTTAATTAATGGCATAGCATTAATAATTCATGTAGTTATAGTAATCATTGGCACTCATTGGCCAGTTACAAACCATCAGAAGTCATCATTCAAAACAAGAGTTAATTAATGGCATAGCATTAACATAATTCATCTAGTTATAGTAATCATTGGCACTCATTGGCCAGTTACAAACCATCAGAAGTCATCATTCAAAACAAGAGTTAATTAATGGCATAGCATTAACATAATTCATCTAGTTATAGTAATCATTGGCACTCATTGGCCAGTTACAAACCATAAGTCATCATTCAAAACGGGAGTTAATGAGTGTAGCATCAAGCTACTGGTATTCATATATAATAGCATGTAAGTGACATAAGACAAATTTAAAATATAAGAAACAGTGGCACTCATTGTCCAATTACAAAGTATTCATATAGTTTTATAAAACATTATTCAGTATTATTCAGAAGTCATCATTCAAAATAAAAGTTAATTATTGGCATAGCATTTATAGAGTATAACAAAAATATTATTTACAGAAATTATTGGCATAGCATATATGCATTATTACAAAACATTTTTCAGTATTACTCAGAACTTATCATTCAAGTGACATAGGACATATTTAAAATGTAACACACTGTAACTATTACTCAAGGTCTGTGGTTAGAAAACATCATTCAGTATTACTCAGAACTCTCTTAAACTGGTAGCGTTATTTGGGACTTGTAATACATTTTTTTGTGCTAGCAATGCATTGCGTTGGGATCGATAATTAATTGCTGGGTCATGAAAATATTTGCTTTTGACTTATTGCTGCATATAAGGATTAGTAACGTCATTCGTCATGAGTCAGCTGTAGCAAGGTTATGAAACAAGTAGAGTATATGTGATCACATTCATGAATGACACACACAAATGGGTAAAAAAAATGCAAGTACTAGACCAGGTTTAATGACTAACTGCTTATAGCACATTAATTTCATAAATAGCTTCTCCTAGAAAAAATACAAAATGGATTATTAAGCTGAAAGAAGAAACATATTATGCTGAAAAGTAGTGAACTTCGAATTAACAGGTAATGAAACGTGTACTCAATATGTATGTACTCTAGCTGTCCTTTCCAAAACATTCAGTCATTATACCATGCGACATAAGACATACTGTCAAAACGAACTGCAACAAATACTTAAATAACTACATAGCATTTCTTAACTAATAGTAAATATATAAACTTCATCATTATTCTCGTCTGCAAGGAAAAACTTAAAAGTGGTGCGTTAAGTGTCCATATAAAATTCATCACTATCATCACCTGCAAAGAAAAACTTCATTATTCATAGTACCATATTCTTCATATAACTATTCATCATCATTCATTATCATCTGCAAAAAAGACACTTCATTATTCATATTACCATTTACTTCATACAACTATTCATAGTATAGAGTTTCTTATTTCTAGCATATTTCATCACTAAAACTAAGATGTGTAGTTCTGTCTGACAGCCTACATCAATCGCCTCGTATTCTGAAAGAAACATAATTTGTTAAGACTGCTATCATACGATGTGTATAGTATATTCTTGTTAATGTTCGTTAATTCTGATCCATTTACTCTTCATGACGAGGTACTGCATCTTCTTTCGTTCATTCCGAAGGTGAAATTCCCATTTCACAGTAATCCACTGTGGTTTGTTTAATTTATTTCTTTTACACGTTATTACTTTCTGAAAATGATGAATAAGGATTAATATCTTGCATTTAAATCATATACCCATTAAATAAAAACTGGTTTCTAGTGATATAATTAAGCATACAGCATAGCATGACAGAAAACGTATTATGTCAAAAACATAGACAGTGTTCAGGTGCAAAAATGTACACAGAGTATCATAATGTAGTAGCAAAAAAATGTAAAATAGTCACGATGTTTAGATAACATAAGGCAAAATGTCAAAGTCAACTGGTGTTTGTTATATCTTAAAGATTTCGTAGTGCATACAAACAAAACAGGAAAACAATCATACATACATGAAAAATGGAAAATGTGCACGGTCTGATATATAACGACAAGAAATGACTTTCTTTGTGTTCAGCTTGTATGTTGTGTAGTTGATAGAGCCGAGAGTTGAAGACTTTAATGGAGAAAGAATTTGATAAAATTAATATGTCACTAGATAGAATTGCATAATTGGTCATAAAATATGTAAGTTTATCCGAAAAAATGTGCACGGTCTGATGTGTAACGACAAGAAAAGCGACCTGCTAACCTTACCTTGCCGGTCACTTGCCAAGAAAAAATATGATAATCATCAGCAAGTAGTCACATAAATATAATTGCATCATTGGTCATATAAAAATCAGAAAATGGCATTACAGTGTGATAAATCATAAAGTATGTTCATTTAATAAAGGTTTTAATATTGGAGACATGGTGATTGCCTTTACTTTTTCTGGTTCTCAGAGTTTCGACGTGTACTACATTGGGGTGAGGAATGCTGCGAATTCTATATGGACCTGCGTATAGAAGCTCAAATTTACTGCATCTATTCTTTCCTCTGTTGGATAAATAGTGTGTACGTACTAATATCTTCTGTCAATGTGAAAGTCACGGCGTGTACAAACCTGTTTTTGCTGTCTTCTCCGGCGCTCTGCGGCACGTTTGATGTTGTTCAGCGCAATGTCAATTATTTCATGGTGTCGTAGTCGACGAGATGTAGGAAAGGATACTAATTCTTTAATTTTGTTAGATGGTTCAACATTTTTCATTATAACAGTCGGAGATAGCATAGTAGATTCATTTGGTATCGAGTTAATTACAACCTGGAATGAGAGTATGTGTATGTCTCAATCAATATGTTTTTTATGGCAGTATATTCTACATAGTTTACCAATTTCTTTCACTAGTCGTTCACAACGGTTCGAAGAAGCATGATACTTGGATATATAGATCGGAGAAATGTTTCTAGCTCGTAACATACGTGTCCATATAGCAGATCGAAACTGTGATCCATTGTCGGAAATTACTTTCAATACATATCCTACATGAAATAGAAAATGTTTTACAAATGCTTTCGAAACAGATTTAGCAGTAGCTTTGCGTAACGGAGTGAAGGTAACAAATTTCGAAGTGAGTTCAACAGCGACAAAGATGTAGCAAAAACCTGTATTAGTTCTGGGAATCGGACCAAAAATATCTACAGCGGCCATGTGTCTCAATTTAACAGGTACAATGGGATGTAATGGAGGAATATGTGAAGTCGTATCTGACTTAGCTTTCTGGCAGATTTTACATGATGCTAAAACTCGTCGAATACGTTTCTCCATGTTGGCAAAATAACAGTTCTGTCTCAGTATAAGAAAACATTTTCTGGCTCCGTAATGTGCGTAACTTAAATGAGTATACCAAATTAATTTGTTAACAAGCTCGTCAGGAATACATAATAACCAATTGTTACTGTCAGGGTGAGAGCGGCGAAACAGAATGTTATTGCGTACAGTGTAATGGTTTCTAATGGTAACATTATACCTATCTTGCCAAAGGTGTTTAATTTCTTTCCATACGTTGACTTTACTCTGCTCTTGTGCTATGTCTCGTAATGACGCCGAAATGAAATTTTCAAATGCAACTTGTTGAATATACATGACGCTAAAATTTGCTTTGCAGAAGTTGGTTGCGATGTCTTGCTGATTGTTGCCGAGAGAACGGGATAGTGCGTCTGCTACAATATTTTGTGTACCGGGAATGTGAACAATTGTAAAATTAAATTCCTGTAAATAAAGTTTCCATCTGCTTAATCTGTCGTGTGTAAATTTAGCGGAAAGTAACAACTGAATAGCTCTATGATCTGTGTAAACGGTCGTATGTCTTCCATAAAGAAAATGCCGAAATCTCGTAAATGCCCATCCAACACATAATGTTTCAATTTCTGTAACAGAATAATTGCGTTCAGCAGGTGACAGAATGCGACTCGCAAAAGCGATGTTTTTAATTACTATACAACCATCTTCTTCAATTTCCTGAAAAATGTGAACGCCTAAAGCGGTGTTAGAACTGTCGGTGGCAATGGAAAAATTTCTAGTAAGATCTGGATGCGATAAAAGTGGTGCATTCAACAAAGCTTGTTTTAGATTGACAAATTCAGAATGTGCTTGGCTATCCCAGGACCAAATAGTGTTTTTGCCTGTCAATTGACATAATCTAGGGGTGTCTAAAGCAGAGTAATGAATAAATTTACGAAAAAAGTTAATTAAACCCAAAAAGCTGCGTAGTTGTTTCTTCGTCGTAGGAACAGTAATGTCACGTAAAGCTTGAAGTTTTTCCGGGTCAGGCGCAATGCCTTCTGCTGAAATTACATGGCCAAGAAATTTTATAGAAGTTTTGCCAAAGTGCGATTTGCTGAGATTAACTGTGAGTCCTTGTGCACGAAAAGTTCGTAACAGTTGTTCCAGAATCAAATTGTGTTCAGACCAGTTGGCTTCTGCGATAACGATGTCGTCTACATACGTTGTGATTCTGTCTTTCATGCAAAATTGTGTATCGGATGTCGTCAAAACTAATAACATTTTCGTTAACAACATTCTGTGTGTCAAAAGTATGGCTTACGTTGCTGGAAGATGCAACCTGTACTGTATCTAGTCAAATTCTTTCTGACGTGCTGTTATTTGCGGGAGGATGCTGTGGCATTTCAACTATTTGTACTGTTCTGTTATTTCTTCCTGACGTATTACGTTCGGGATGATATCTACTGTCTGGTTCATTCATGATAATCTGTTGTTGCGGATTATTTTGTTGCTGGTAAGACCGACTGTTATAAAACGTACGCTGAAAATTGTGCTCATTACTTTTACGTCTGTCATGATAGTCATTTCTATACGGTGCATTGCGATATGAGCTGAAATGGTGTGTTTTCTGTACGTACTGATTTCCTTATTGCTGTGCGTTACTATTTGGTGTGGCCGACGCTATACGTGTAGGCGGCGAAACATTAAAGCTTGGTTGACCTTGCAGACTGCATTGTTGGTTTGGTATGCTAACCGGTTGGTTTTGTTGCTGTTGTTGGGAAAAACCTCTATTGTTACCAAAATGTGGTTCCTGTTGCTGACAATTTTGACGATACTGATAATTAAAATTTTGTCTGTTATTAAAACTCTGGTGGTTGTCATTCCTGGAGCGTATAATGATAACTGTCACTTTCAGGTAAAACTTGTATCAGGATTCTTTACTAATTCCTAATTATAGATAGATCGATAGTTGAAGAGCTGGTTTGATAGATATAAAGGATAGTAAAAGAGAAGGCAGCAGTGCAGAAAACTGAAGATGAAATAGCACTACTACGGCTCGGCGCCCTGTGCACGCTACAGCACATATTCATCGAACTGTAATGAATTCCCTGAGGTCACTTACGCGCTGCAAATAAATTTTAATTTCTGCATTACACGTAATGCCGGTGAAAATTCAAAAGCAAATTGTTGTATCCAATCCAAGGGGTGAATCTATGTTCTGTCATTATTAAATACTTTAAATTTTCTCACGGATAGAAAGTGCTTGTAATCAAAATTGTCGTCTCAGAATGTCTGAGCAGGTTCAGGATTGAATGATAATCTGTTTGTCTGTGACTGTTCGGAATCTAACTACATCTACATCTACATCCATACTCCGCAAGCCACCTGACGGTGTGTGGCGGAGGGTACCTTCAGTACCTCTATCGGTTCTCCCTTCTATTCCAGTCTCGTATTGTTCGTGGAAAGAAGGATTGTCGGTATGCCTCTGTGTGGGCTCTAATCTCTCTGATTTTATCCTCATGGTCTCTTCGCGAGATATACGTAGGAGGGAGCAATATACTGCTTGACTCTTCGGTGAAGGTATGTTCTCGAAACTTTGACAAAAGCCCGTACCGAGCTACTGAGCGTCTCTCCTGCAGAGTCTTCCACTGGAGTTTATCTATCATCTCCGTAACGCTTTCGCGATTACTAAATGATCCTGTAACGAAGCGCGCTGCTCTCCGTTGGATCTTCTCTATATCTTCTATCAACCCTATCTGGTATGGATCCCACACTGCTGAGCAGTATTCAAGCAGTGGGCGAACAAGCGTACTGTGCTCTCTGTAAATTACCTAAATTATACAGGCTGTTTGAGTGTGAGAAATGTTCGGAATGTGGCGTATGCTGTGCCGTGTTAGACGCTGAAACATTTTTCATCTCTGTCACTTCTTGCTGTAAAATTGACAATTTTCTACGTAATCTATTATTGGACGAACCTATCTCACTGATTGTCTGCTGTAAATTTTGGAATTCGGGTGTTTGATTAAACGAAACTGGTGACGTATCGTCTGATTTGGTGTCATTATTATTTTCGATAACATCAATACGACTGGCCAATTCATCATATTTTTCAGTCAGTACTTTTACCTGATCATCGTTTTTAGTATCGCAAGCATTAATTTGTTCTTGTATTTTACGTGTGGTTTTGTTTAATTTCTTAACGTCTGCTTTGATGGCATCGGGATCTTGTATTAGTTATAATTGTTCAAGTCTGTCGGTCACTGTCTGAAAGTCTACTGTGTGTGTGTCTGTTTTTGTTTTAAGATCAGAGATTTCATCATGTAATTCGGTGTTCAACTGTTTGATAGTATTAATTTCGTCTGATACTGTAGCACTATTGTTGTCTACGTATGTTTTTGCTTTCGTAAACAATTTACGCTTATCTTCCTGTCTCTGTGCAGTAATTGTTTCCATGACTTGTTGCTTTACTTTATTCTGTTCCTGTATAAATTTACGGTAACGCGTTTCACTGTTTTGTAGGTGGTGATTAAAACGTTCGTCGATTTGGCTGTTCTGTTGGTCAAATTTCGCGTCTACTTTCGCATCCAGTGTACGTGAAAGTTCTGCTGACATTAATTTAAACTCGTCACGTAACTGTGTTGCGTTTTCAGAGCATTGTTTAGCGACTGCACTAATTTCATCTCTAAGTAATTTAGTTGTGGCTGTATGTGTATTACTTAATTCTTGAGCCACAGATCTAATTTCTTCACTACTACTCCTAGCACAAGCCTTAATTTCCTCACGTAATTGTTCTTTAGTATCATGACATTGCGCGGAAACGGCTGTAATCTGTCACTAAGTTGTTTGTTCTGTTCATTTAGGTTGTCGTGTTTTTCATTAAGTTGTTTGAAACTGTCGCCTTGTTCTTTCTTGAATTGTAGTAATAATGCTACAACTTGATCCATGCCAAAATTACCTACTCTATTCTCTGTGCTGTTTGATGGCGTACCTGCAATTGTCATGTTTTGTGTAACCATTTGGTCATTCTGTGATTCTCGAAAAGGTTTGCCAATCGGATGTGCACTGTGGGTCACTACCTCGAAACCAAATAAATCTGACGTATTTTGACTACATTGAAACTTCCTGGCAGATTAAAACTGTGTGCCCGACCGAGACTCGAACCCGGGACCTTTGCCTTTCGCGGGCAAGTGCTCTACCATCTGAGCTACCGAAGCTTCGGTAGCTCAGATGGTAGAGCACTTGCCCGCGAAAGGCAAAGGTCCCGAGTTCGAGTCTCGGTCGGGCACACAGTTTTAATCTGCCAGGAAGTTTCATATCAGCGCACACTCCGCTGCAGAGTGAAAATCTCATTCTGTTTGACTACATTGTTCATCTTCGTGAGAAAAATTTATCTGTTCACAATTCAAATTTTTCAAACCGGGTGTGTCAAACTGGGCAGCGTTCATTGTATCGGAACGTGCCGCGTCATCAATTGTTAAATTTACTGTGGACATAATTGAATTTATTTGCCCATCATTAGGATTTGACTCAATACTAGTGATCGGCAGGCACTGATTATCTGTAACTAGGGGATCATCATTATTACACTGAGTGTCGCAAGTATTATCGATCAAATTATTCGAGTCGACTATTTCACTCATTGCACATCACGATGTACTGTCAACAGTTTGCCGGCCGATGTGGCCGAGCGGTTCTAGGCGCTTCAGTCTGGAACCGCGCGACCACTACGGTCGCAGGTTCGAATCCTGTCTCGGGCATGGATGTGTGTGATGTCCTTAGGTTAGTTAGGTTTAAGTAGTTCTAAGTTCTAGGGGACTGATGACCTCAGATGTTAAGTCCCATAGTGCTCCGAGCCATTTGAACCATTTTTTGTCAACAGTTTTTCGCGGCATTTTTCACAAATCAAAATTAACCACAAAATGAAACAAAGACAAAGCGAAATGGAATAAACACAATTACAACAAAGAGCAATAAATTGCCGATGATCTGTGAAAGAAATAGTGACAAATTAGTAAATGCGTTGCGCCAGATGCAAACTACATATAAGTAAATAAGAGCAGATATATGACTACTTCTCAGAGATTCACAAAGAAATACGATCCTGGCCGGTTGTCGCCAAGTGTAACCTCCCAACAAAATTGTATAAATAATAATAATGAATATGTGATTCTAATTTTAGTGTAACCTCAGAACAAAATTGGTTCCCATTTGTAACCTCCCTACTGAAATGCACACACAATTTGTTTCCCATTTAATGTACCCACAAAATTCTTTTCTCATCTAATGTAAGCTCGAACAGAAAAATTCCTAAACCTCGTAATAAAAAATAAATTCAGTAACCTGGTAAATTTTGGACGACAGTAGTGCTGCGTCATGGCCCTGTAAGATCATTCTGAATAAAAAAAGGACAAATTCTTACCTCAATAAAATTGTCGAATATATCTGCTCTTACAATAAATTTTTCCGGCACAGCTCTGTGCAATGCTGGCCGATAGATTGGTCATTTATGAAAGGAAGCAACTGATTTTTCTTTTGCAACAATCGTAATGATCATGGACTGGAGAAATTAGTAAATTCTTTAAATTGAAATGAATGCTTGTTAGAAATTACTTTATATGACAAAGATTATTATTAGGACACTTTTAAAAAATTATCATGGGAGTTCATATAACATTACTAGATATGGGCGAGGCTGCTTTTTACCTTATACAATAATACTCAGGCTCCGGCATCGCTGCACCGCGACCGACCAGCCAACACGATACACCATACCAGACCAGAGCAGACTCCAGACTAGCGCAGACTAGCAACAACTTACTGCTACAGCTACACAGTTCCTACTCAGTCAACACTGCTTTCTGGTCAGCGATTCTCTTATACCTTGCATATCGCAGGCATCGCATGAGCAATACATCGAAATTACATCTTCTCGGACCTCTTACAAAGTTTACTTAGAATAATGTACACATAGGCTTATATACTTTCTGTGTAGGTCCTACCATCTTTGCACAAGACACTATGAACCTCGCATTGTAGATTTGTGTTTATAATGGTTTGCTCACGCACTTGTGTATGTGTGTGTGGGGGGAGAGGGGGGGGGCGGAGGGGAGGGGGACGTGGGGGAGCTGACTGTCCAGTTTTTTAAAAAAAAGCATTGAAAATACTTCTTGTGGTAAGCCAAGATTATTTCAGGAAAAAATTTTAATGACGTTACAGTAAACAGTACTTCGTAATTTTTGTTAATATTGACGAAAATAAGCTAATGATTACTTGTATGGCTCTAAAAGCACCGTTTTTGTCTACCATTGACGGTTTTCCTAGCATCAGAATCTACAACTTCATCAACTGTCACAAGCCGAGTTGTCTAACTTGAAGAGTTTGTTGGGTTTAGGTGTTGCAATGGTTCAGAACTACAGTGTGTTTTACATTGAGGCCACAAGGAGGAATACCTTTTGGGAAATACAGTATAACGAGACGGTCAGTTACAGTTTTTAACCTCTACAGCTGTTTCTAGCACCAGGGAAGTTATTCCGTGATGTCTTAATACAAATCCTATCATCCTGGCCCTTCTTCTTGTCAGTTTTTTCCATATATTCCTCATCGATTCGGCGGAGAAGCGCATCGTTCCTAACCTTACCAGTCAACCTAATTTTGATCTTTCTTCTGTAACACCACATCTCAAATGTTTAGGCTCAATAGGCTGATTGCCGTCATAGTGCGTAGTGGTGCTGCCTTTCTAGGAATTAAGTTGGTAGGGGGATGAAGGACTTTTGTGTGTCTTTGCAGAGATGTGGTCTCTTTATTGGGCTATTTCTGAGTTCCTTCCTGTGGCTATTGACTGATTTGCTGTCTTCCGTCTGTTAGCTCCTGTTCGTCTTCTGTGTTGCCTTTTGAATATGTAGGAGAGGGTTAGTTAAAGACTACGGTATATGATTTGGCTGACGTCTTCCTGTCAAATTGATTGAAAAATCATGATTACAGATATCTTTCTGAATATGTTAGTCTATTTTTATGTAAGTCTGCAAGTTTCGGTTCCGTTGAAGGTAAAATAATCTAGGTTTTTAGGTCGCGTCATTTTGCTCTTCAAACCTCTTCTTCACAATAGATGTTAGTTCCTAATGATAGGATTTTCTTTAGGATGTACTGATGTTCCCTTGTTTGCTGAAACTGTCTAGGACCTGTGTCGCTTTTTGTGTATACATTATTTTTTGACATGTTTTATACCATCTAACATTGTGGTGTAAGTTTTTAATTAGCACTCTTCACGCGCTGTCGAGGCGGCCGATAGGTATTTCATAACTCTGGCTCCCTCCCCAGGAAGGGGCGCGGTGCAGAGAGCGAGCCCGGCCTTCACGGACTTCGGTCTAGGACGTGCGTCTGAGCGGCGCGGCGCGTCGCTCTTGGCATACGCTGTCCTAGGACTACAGTCCCGAACCGCACCGAAGAGAGGCGTAGATTTGCTAGTCGCTTAGTCTGGCGGCGACAGGGCAGTTGGTATCTAGCAGACGGACTGCATGCGGTGAGACGTGTTCGTGAATTGCCAAGCTGTATTCTAAATAATACGAAACCAAAATAGAAGATACTTGCTAATACTGTTTGTAGCTGTCTTTATACTGCTCCAGATCGTTTTATCGCAATTTTACGGGTAGGTCGACTACTGTCCATTCTCTCACAAGTTTAAACGCTGAAAACAATCTGCGTTGTGGAATGATTCTTCTCTTTTGACATGTTTTAGTTTTAGGAATGTAGTGCTTATCATTCCGATTGCGAACTGATGTTGCCTTGCTTTCATGGAAGCTGTATGAATTTAGATAGCATGGGCTTCATTAACTGTAAAGATCTCGTTAATTAAGACTAAGAGTTGAGAAGTGATTCTGACTTTTTGTTTGTTCAGGACCACAGGACACTTACAGGTATGATATGTACTGACTTGGGCCAGTATTTCTTCAGGGCGGAAAGATCATTGCTGACTAGGACAAGGGTATCACTATTTTTCACGAAGGTCTGAGTGTGAGAACGACTGGTATTCATTTGACATACGCTGTATACGCGCTTGAACATGTTGCATTTTACACTCGAATCGATACACGAGCAAGAATATCTACGGATGCGGGTCTTACAGTCGGGACAGATCAGTTTGCAGCTGCATTCCACTTGATTGTCTTTGATCAAATAATGATCCATTACTTCTGAGTCAGACGGTACTCTCCACTTACAGTCATCCTCGAAAATGAGGTCCTTGTTTATTGCCGTCCGTGGTGGCCGAGCGGTTCTAGGCGCTCCAGTCCGGAATCGCGCTGCTGCTACGGTCGCAGGTTCGAATCCTGCCTCGGGCATGGATGTGTGTGAAATCCTTAGGTTTAAGTAGTTCTAAGTCTAGGGGCTGATGACCTGAGATGTTGAGTCCCATAGTGCTCAGAGCCATTTGAACCATTTGAACCTTGTTTATTACTGCACTCGATTTACGTCTAAGACGAATATCTTTCATCTCGCTTGTGAGCTTCCTTTTCATCTTCATTATTATTCTGTCAAACAATTTGTGCTTAACTTCGATACGCATATTCGTCTCCATCACGGCATGCAGTCTATGGCTATATGCTCAGCAACGCGTGTTATGAACATACCTGTAGTTCTCCAGAGAGTAGGTCCTAAACTCTGTTGTATCAGAATCACGCTGTAAGTATGAATACATCAGACATCGTAACTTCAAATGCAGCTGCTTCTGTCTCCCGTAACAATCTCCTCAGGATCTCGTACATCAATGCTAATTTCTCGCGGCCCGTTACTTAAATGCTTATATTCTTATGATGATTACCTCACATTATCAGCTGTATTGGAGGCGACCTCTGAATCTAAACGCGGTTATTCTTCTTATTACAGACGTTTATTCGCCAAATTCGCACAAAGATACCCAAAGATTACTAGTTACCGCGAAATTAAATCGCCATCTTCACAATATTTACGTAGAAAAATTTTTTACAGTGCCCAACCATTTTGTCAACAGTTCACATTAACTGGATACAACTTACAAAGACAACATTCCATAATACCGTCTCTCGCCAGACAATAAGAGAATAGTTGTGCGAACAGTGTACAATAATTACAGATAAGATACATAAGACGTGTATAAAATGTTTCCATGTTGTGCTCTTGTTGACATCTGATAGCAGCTCCCTATCAGATGGCAGCAAGAACAAAACATGAAAACATTTTGTACACATTTTAAGTAGTTTCTCTGTAACTACTGTGCACTGTTCGCACAACTACTCTCTTATTGCATAACAAGAGACGATACTATGAAATGTCGTCTCTATAAGTTGTGTCCAATTAACGTGAACAGTCGACGTGATGGACTGGCCTTATAAAAATATTTTCTGTCAAATGTTCTGAAGATGGTGATTTAATTTCGCCGAAATTGGTACTCACTGTGCATTTTTGTGCGATCTGGGCGGATAAACTTACGTAATAAGAACAACCGTGTTTATGTTTTACTTCCAGGTCGTGTCTACGTGCCATGTACAATAAAGCCTAATTTTAGAGTCTTCCGTTGAAACATTCCAATCTTCAAAGAAAGTTTCTTCCATACCCGACACGAAAACTTTCGATGAAATGGCTCCATCCTCAGATTTTACATAGTCGAAGAACAGGGATAGTACTTGTTGATAGTTTCTGTTTGGTATGAAGAAGAGGCATGGGAATCCTCGATTCATATCATCCAACACATGTAATGTCGTCAGATCAAAATCATTATTATTGAGTCCCACCTATAGAAAGGCAGTCGTTCCCGTACTTCTTCAAAATATCTCCCTGGGCACTGTTCACTACAATTAACACAAAATCTGCGCTTTTCAGCTCCGGATGCTACTCCTTAAATGTATCCTGTGGCTTATGAAATAACACACACGCGCTAACTTCATGCAGCCAGCTTCAACACTGCTAGCATCATTGTCACAGCGGAGGACGAGTTGTAGTCATGCTCAATCTTACATAAGTCCTGCCCGGAAACAGATAAATTCTTTCATGTTGACAGGCACAAACCGAGTTTCGTATTTTATCTAGTACAAAGCGGAACGGAATTTTTCTGACGGTGTCCGCAGCTATACTTCCGTTTTCTGTTTCAGTCAGCGCCAAGTAACTTAAGTTATGTGTCTGACCAACGCGAGTAGACACGAATTTGATTCATGACGTTTAGTTTCGTTGGAAATTCGCACATTTTATTGCTGCCTTGTGAGCTGAGCAGCCTAACGCCTTTATGTAAACTGAAAGTGGAATGGGGAGCAAAGAAAAGAGCGGGAAGGAAATACAGAGGGACTTCATGCGGAATCAGTTGCGACGAATAAAAATGTGTGGTGGTCCAGGACGCGAACCTGCTTACTAGACAGTTGCGTTAACCACTGCACTGAACACACGCAGCGTCGATTGCCAATGCGCGAAGTACCTCGGCCGACCAACATGGCCTCCTAGTGCCGCCACTTCTCTGCGGTCCCCGTCCAGCTCCTCTGTGCTCGCTGATTTTAGACTCCCGCTAGAGGTCGAACGTAAATGTGCAACTGCACTAGTGGTCGTGGATTCGTAGCCCATCGAGGCTTATCAATTATATAAATGCACGATGTCTGTTCTTTCGCACATGTATATCCAAAGGAACATTGTACCGTAGTTCTGAAGAACCCGCACACTGCAATATTGCATTTCCCGCTAGTGTTCGGCCTGTAACTCTAGGACGGCATCTGTTGCTAACGCCAAGCCGTTGCGCGGCGCGGCGCTCTTGCCAGTCGAACGGCGCAGATACGATTTTTTTTTTTTAAGTAACAGCATCTAGTAAGACAACGTCGCCCCTTCGTCAGAGACATTGTTCACATAATTTACGTCACCCCTGTTACTCTAGCTTGACTGTAATTGCTTGAATAATACGCTGCTGCAGTGAATTTGTTTAACCAGTAATAAGGTAAGGACATTATCACGTTTTGGAGAGATAGTGGGAGGGAAATTGAGACGCAGGAGGTGGATGCCAGAGGAAGGGGAACTAACTTCCTTTCTGCCAGAACATCTTGAAGGATACGACTGAAGTGCCTCCACGGGACCAAGTTGCAGTCGTGGTGTGAAGCCCGAGTAATTCCGATCTTTCGTCCGTATCGACACTTGGGGTGGGTGGCGAATCTGAATCACTTTCTGATACTAAACTGAAAATGAACTACTGCAAGGGCAGAATAATGTGTTAGAAACTCGTCTTGTTGGCCCTAAAGCTGTGTATGTTACCTACGTTCCACATTACATAGCGTCTCGTCAAAAATTGTGAAAGCCATGGGAAAAACTGGAAGTGGATTCATGTAATCGCAGGAGAAGTTTCCGAGGATCACTTAATCAGTAATGAAGGAAAGAATATTTGTAGGACTGCAGATTAGGAAATTAATATGCAGTCAACATTTCCTTGATTTGTTGAGAGATGTTGAAAGAATGACATGCCTGTCTTTCCCGTGTTTCTGCACGAATGTTTTATAATACCACAGAGCATACAACTATGGCAATATTGTTCAAGAAATACTGAGACCATACCACATTATGGGTTGTAACATCTCACTGAAACTGTATTTCTGGAATGACCAATGGGAGTTATTCCCAGGTCATATAGGCGACGATAGTGATGAACAACGAGAATGGCTCCATTATAACATATGGTAAACGGAAAATAGAGTAACACAATATTGTCCAAAAACCGCTGGTCTGCCTTACCAGAGACAAAGTAATGCAGGAAATCACGAAGGAAATTTTAGAAGGTATGATTCTTTACTTTGCTTTCCTCGTATGTTACTCATGCCTTTGATTCCCTTGTGTAACAAAAGACTTACTGCTATTTCTTATTTTACAACAGATTTAATATAATTATTTACGTTTCATTCGAAACGTATTACCACTGTCTCGTCCATACTGGTCTGATTTGTACTGAAGCTGCAGTCGGAAGGGGGTTCACCATTGCATCTTAACGCATCAGGAAAGATCGCATATATCTGTAAATCGTACTAATCTGATGTCACTCCTTGTTGTTGTGCCAGCGCAGTGAAAGGCGAGGTGTCAGGTCTCCATATTAGTTAAATAAAGGAGCTGTAGTGCCATGTGCAATCCAGTACATGCCAGCATTCCTCAGTCGCATACACCAACGGATATTTTATTGTGACATCAACTGCCTCCTACAACACATGATATGCTTTGAAAGATGATAAAGTAATCATGGCTGCAAGACTCACATGTGTTGGAATTTGGAAGTCATGTGGTAGTTGTGTGACTTTTTTTTACGTACATCCAGGGTGTATCGTAATTAATGGCATAAACCCATACACACGAAAGTACACGATACTAGAAGCGAAAAAGTTTCAATAAACATATGTCCACAAACGAAAAGTTTGCGAGATTACCGCGACTTTGTGATTATCAGCCAATACTGATGTGATTATGTGTAAACACCGCATGCCGGTCACTGATATGATCTTCGTTTGCGATTTTGAAACTTGGAGTTGTAAACAGAATGGATATGACAGTACAGTACACAGTGAGAGTGCCACTCATGTAAGTTGTTTGACGTTTGCCTGCCGCCAAAAAGGCTAGTGATTTAATATACACTCCTGGAAATTGAAATAAGAACACCGTGAATTCATTGTCCCAGGAAGGGGAAACTTTATTGACACATTCCTGGGGTCAGATACATCACATGATCACACTGACAGAACCACAGGCACATAGACACAGGCAACAGAGCATGCACAATGTCGACACTAGTACAGTGTATATCCACCTTTCGCAACAATGCAGGCTGCTATTCTCCCATGGAGACGATCGTAGAGATGCTGGATGTAGTCCTGTGGAACGGCTTGCCATGCCATTTCCACCTGGCGCCTCAGTTGGACCAGCGTTCGTGCTGGACGTGCAGACTGCGTGAGACGACGCTTCATCCAGTCCCAAACATGCTCAATGGGGGACAGATCCGGAGATCTTGCTGGCCAGGGTAGTTGACTTACACCTTCTAGAGCACGTTGGGTGGCACGGGATACATGCGGACGTGCATTGTCCTGTTGGAACAGCAAGTTCCCTTGCCGGTCGGGAATGGTAGAACGATGGGTTCGATGACGGTTTGGATGTACCGTGCACTATTCAGTGTCCCCTCGACGATCACCAGTGGTGTATGGCCAGTGTAGGAGATCGCTCCCCACACCATGATGCCGGCTGTTGGCCCTGTGTGCCTCGGTCGTATGCAGTCCTGATTGTGGCGCTCACCTGCACGGCGCCAAACACGCATACGACCATCATTGGCACCAAGGCAGAAGCGACTCTCATCGCTGAAGACGACACGTCTCCATTTGTCCCTCCATTCACGCCTGTCGCGACACCACTGGAGGCGGGCTGCACGATGTTGGGGCGTGAGCGGAAGACGGCCTAACGGTGTGCGGGACCGTAGCCCAGCTTCATGGAGACGGTTGCGAATGGTCCTCGCCGATACCCCAGGAGCAACAGTGTCCCTAATTTGCTGGGAAGTGGCGGTGCGGTCCCCTACGGCACTGCGTAGGATCCTACGGTCTTGGCGTGCATCCGTACGTCGCTGCGGTCCGGCCCAGGTCGACGGGCACGTGCACCTTCCGCCGACCACTGGCGACAACATCGATGTACTGTGGAGACCTCACGCCCCACGTGTTGAGCAATTCGGCGGTACGTCCACCCGGCCTCCCGCATGCCAACTATACGCCCTCGCTCAAAGTCCGTCAACTGCACATACGGTTCACGTCCACGCTGTCGCGGCATGCTACCAGTGTTAAAGACTGCGATGGAGCTCCGTATGCCACGGCAAACTGGCTGACACTGACGTCGGCGGTGCACAAATGCTGCGCAGCTAGCGCCATTCGACGGCCAACACAGCGGGTCCTGGTGTGTCCGCTGTGCCGTGCGTGTGATCATTGCTTGTACAGCCCTCTCGCAGTGTCCGGAGCAAGTATGGTGGGTCTGACACACCGGTGTCAATGTGTTCTTTTTTCCATTTCCAGGAGTGTAAATGCAAGTCATGTGGAATAACTGACATAACACACCTGTTGTGTCTTCCAAAGACATGAGAGACAGCGAAACACAGAACGTCAGTTGTGGTGCACGAGTGTTGGCAGTAACATGGAAGATTACAGCAACGAGGAGCATGTGGATATGCATTTCGTGTATGGTAGGGCCATCGGGAATGCACCGGAAGCCGCTCGCTCGTACCAATAAGCATACCTTGCCTGAAGGCACCCCGAAAGACGAACGTTTATAAGAGAGCATCAACGACTCCGAAAAACTTGAAACTTTGCACGTGTTGTGGAAGCGGGAAGGACATCATGAATTACACCTGTGCTTGAAGATGTGGTGCTGGAAACAGTCGAACACTCATCAGTAATTTCGACAAGGTTACATATCAATCAAATTCATGGAAAGAACCACAGTAATGTTTGTAGAATAATGCATCACAACGAAGTGTACCCGTACCATCTCCAACAGGTTTACTGTTTTAGTGAGGCGGACATTGGTTCTACACAAATTTTCTGTCACTGGGTGCAACAACAAGCTGTAGGCAATCCCCCGTTTACAATACCATTTTATTTAGAGATGAAGCAAGGTTAACTTGTGATGTGTCTTCCGCTATCACAAGTCTCACGTCTCAGTCCCTCATGCTGTGTGTGAATATCCACGTTAGTGACGTTGCTCATTGAATGTGTGGTTAATAGTACTAGGTGATCGTTTTGCTGGGCCGTAAATGTTACCAAGCAAACTCAGTACACGGAATTGCCTTCGGTATCTGTGGTATCATCTTGCAGGATTGCTTGAGGATGTTCCTTTAGAGCCACGACAGAGGAGGAGATATACGCATGATGGAGCACCGGCACATTTGAAGCTATGGTGAGACGACATCTAATGCGCCAATGTGACCAAGATGGATTGGGCGAGGAGAAGCTGTATTGTAGCCTCTGAACTCCAAGGCTATGTATTTGGGGCCACTTTAAAGGTGCAGTGTCCGTCACTCCAGCCTGAAGAATTTGAGCAGAGACTTGTAAATGTTTGTTAGTTATTTCGAAATTATCCAGGCACGTTTGAAAAGATTCGAGATTTATTGCGGTGACGGATACAGGCCTGCATCCATGTACAGGAATGACATTTCGAACCATTCCTTTAACTATGAGTACAGTCATCTAACTGTTCATATATTGATTGAAAACAACTGCACATCTACCAAAGTATCTCTCATAACTTTTCTTAATGTTGTACAGTAGTGTTACCTTTTCCTAAATCGGATCACGTTTACTCAGAGTTAAGTCAGTGGTGGCTGGTAACCACGAAGTCCCAATTATAATGCATGCGGTTTCCAGATATACGCTTACTGAGACTTCTTTGTGTCTAGTATCAAGCATGCGTTTATCCCATTAATTATGATACACCCTGTGTAATACATAGGGTGTCATATGCATTTTAAAAAATCGTTATTACCTGAAAACTGAAGCTGGTACAGAAATTGTGAAATATCTTCTGAATACACAGCTAATTATCTTTCAGGAAGAGTCCTCGTACAATAAAAATATGATTTTTACTGTCTAATGTTATCAGGTAGTTATGTATTTCATGTAGTTGAAGTTAAAACTTACATAAACTTATCTTCTCCCGGTCTGATTAAATCTCTGTCCTAACGACTAATAAGGTGATCGGAATAACTTGAACCCTTTCTCGACGAAAATGGCAAGAGTGAAAAGCCATGATATAAAACGTTAGATGGTGATCGAGAATCAGTGAAGTTATCGATAACCAAGCAGGGAGAAGGGAAAAAGTTTTGCAAACGTCTCGTTGGTAGCTACATGGACTGGCGGAAGAGGATGTAAATCACATTACAAGTTATACACCAGGCGACACTGTTTCTGTCTGTTACTAAAAACTAAATGATTACAATGCGTTGCACAGAAATTTATTAATATTAGCCTTACATTAAATTTAGATTTACACACTATCTGAGAACCACGTATAACACTTTATTGCGTCACGTGTTATATTAACTTACAGCGTATTACCAGTTATGGTATTACGACGCAGTTAATGTTACCCTCTGGGAGTATTTTTGAAAATTGACAATGAATTACCTAATGGGTTTGGCTTATCGAACCTGAATTTAATGCTACAGAAGAAACCAGAAAGCTAAAGATTGAAATTTGGAAAATGTTTTAAGTAACCAAGTTTACTTAAATGAAATAAAAAGCGGTCGCCAGCCTAATTAGACACAGTAAGGTGAAACATTACTTTTATATAGTCTGTATAGAGTTATGATAAAGGAAAGCTACCATTACTTCTTCCTTAAAAAATGCAATTGACTCTACCATAATCAGACAAGTGGTAGAGTGATGCTAGCAGCTATAAATAGTATATTATGCAAGTTCTCACAGAAACAGTTAACAGCTTTATCTCTTCTTAACAGTAATACTTTGTCATATATAAATTATCTCATCATCAAATGTTGTGAAATACACTACTAAACCAAAATTGAGCATTGACATAGTCCTGTTTCAATAGTTACTATGCATGTAGTACAAATATAATTAAATGTCACTGGCAATAGGGTTTTTATACTAATTAAGAAGTAATATTGTTTCTATTTTTATGGATAAGAGAAATTAAAGGAACTTTATCTTCAATAAGAAACTTGTTGGTTGAGGTTCTCAAACTGACTTTCCAATTTTCATTACACAAAACGCAAATTTTACTTCAACTGCAATTAATGTATTCATTATTCAAGTAGGTTTATTCATTTTAAGCAACTCATAATTGGAGACACTTAAACTGTCCATTACTATAAAGCAATCTAAACACACTTTTCTGAGACACTTTGTAAGATGAAAATTTTGGTATTATTCATTCACTAATTTCACTCACTTTGCATGGTTTTTAAAACAGCTAATGCCAGCAATTTTCTCTATATAATTTTAAGTAAGACTTCAAGTACATTTATACTCAGGACAATGTGCTGTCTTATTGCCATTAATTCAACCAGTAATTTTCACTAAATGAATTTAAGGCAGTTACTGTCTAAAGCACAAGCAATTTGAAATAAAGCAAATCAATCAGTATGGAGGTTTTTATATATGCACCACTTACTTCCTTAACTTCAATTGAAACAACAGTATTTCTAGACATCGTTTTGCATTCAGAATTATGTAAATAAGCAAATATTCATTTTTATCCGTTTTTAACACACAAGATTCTCGGATGTCAGTATTTACGTGGAGTGGATCCTAAGAGGTTTCATGAGTGGAACCAAATCAAGGACCAGACACAAATTTCACAAAATTGGCCTTATTATTGCAAACTAAACAACACTTAAATGTACTGTTTCATACTTTGACATAAATCAGACCTCTTAGATTTGCTTAAGTGATGGTGCAATATTGGTGGCGAGTACATGATGGCTACCTGGTGTTTCCTCTGGACGTAATTTGCTCTTTTATCTTCTTCTTGGCTGTGATACTTCCAACATTTGAACCTTTTTCATTAATAGAGCACCATTTTATAGCCGTACACACATCTGAGGCCTTTCCATATTAATCCAGGTACTGGATGCCACCCTCGGCACTTGCTGCTCCGACCAGACTATCCAGTAGCTAACTGCTGACAGACTTCTATTCCACTTTTTTTCCCGCGCCAACCACATTTTGGCATGCGGCAACTCACTTCCGTAGAAAATGGGAAGTACTGTTGCTTTTAATTTTTTACAGTGGAAGTCCCTAGGTATGAACCAGCTCATACATAGTTGTAAATAAACATCTTTTAAAAATGTTAATATTTAAATACATTAACATGTAGACACAAAAGCCACATAATTATGAAATTTTCCTCCACTTAATACAAAGAATTTGAATAGTAAAGAGAAAACATTTTACACAACTTTCCACTTCATTACAATAGGTGAAAGACATCACACAGTGAAAAATACATACTTGACATTAAACAGAAATAATCAGTACAACATATTTACAGTATCAATTATGGTGTTACACATGTATTTCAGCATGTATATGAAGATTCATTGTAATCACCCCAACTGTTCCAGAGTTATGCTTTACATTTCACGGTTTTCTGCCACTTCACTCATACCTAAAGATTAAATTTGATCAAGGCTACCACCAGTCACCCTAATGATCCCAAAAACAATTGATTTGGTATAAATTTAATAATATAATTCATGCTGAATAATTTACTTAAGTCATCTGTTCTATCTTCCAAAGAGATGAGAGACAGCGATATACAGCAGAACAATGAGCCATCTACATCGCAGACCAAATTGAGTTAAGGCTAGTGTACTGAGAGGGTTGTAGCCTCTCCCCGATGTTATTCAATCTGTATATTGATCAAGCAGTAAAGGAAACAAAAGAAAAATTCGGAGTAGGTATTAAAATCCATGGAGAAGAAATAAAAACTTTGAGGTTCGCCGATGACATTGTAATTCTGTCAGAGACAGCAAAGGACTTGGAAGAGCAGTTGAACGGAATGGATGGTGTCTTGAAGGGAGGATATAAGATGAACATCAACAAAAGCAAAACGAGGATAATGGAATGTAGTCGAATTAAGTCAGGTGATGTTGAGGGTATTGGATTAGGAAATGAGGCACTTAAAGTAGTAAAGGAGTTTTGCTATTTCGGGAGCAAAATAACTGATGATGGTCGAAGTAGAGAGGATATAAAATGTAGACTGGCAATGGCAAGGAAAGCGTTTCTGAAGAAGAGAAATTTGTTAACATCGAGTATAGATTTAAGTGTCAGGAAGTCATTTCTGAAAGTATTTGTATGGAGTGTAGCCATGTATGGAAGTGAAACATGGACGATAAATAGTTTGGACAAGAAGAGAATAGAAGCTTTCGAAATGTGGTGCTACAGAAGAATGCTGAAGATTAGATGGGTAGATCACATAACTAATGAGGAGGTACTGAATAGGATTGGGGAGAAGGGGAGTTTGTGGCACAACTTGACCAGAAGAAGGGATCGGTTGGTAGGACATGTTCTGAGGCATCAAGGGATCATCACCAATTTAGTATTGGAGGGCAGCGTGGAGGGTAAAAATCGTAGGTGGAGACCAAGAGATGAATACACTAAGCAGATTCAGAAGGATGTAGGTTGCAGTAGGTACTGGGAGATGAAGAAGCTTGCACAGGATAGAGTAGCATGGAGAGCTGCATCAAACCAGTCTCAGGACTGAAGACCACAACAACAACAACAACAACAACTGAGAGGGCGGCATGCATTAATAAATATTTTATGTTTCCTGTGTACATCACCCAAATAGTTCCCAAGTAACCTTTAGTAGGTTTCACCACTGGTTCTGCCTACAATTCCAGACATCAGCAATTTGCTAGAATCACAAAGTCATCAGTATTTTACCTTGGAATTCCCTCTCGCCTACACCTACCCTCTCTGCTTCCCCTCCCCCTTCATGATGCGAGTAGGGAAATCTAATTAAATGTGTTGAAGAATTCGTCGTAAATATAGGTGGCTGCCAGTTGTCCTCTAACCATTGTTAAGATGGGTTTCACATGTTTAGATTCCCAAGTGACCACAAACAAAGGAAATGATGGGCTTTAAATTACCATATTGAGAACTGGGAACCAGGACCAGGCACTCAACTGTCTATTATAAGTATTTATTAGCAGAAGTAGTTACAAACATAAAACCAATTGTATTCAATTACGTTTCCTTCCACAGTCGAAGACTGTTCTGAAGCAATTTGTCTTAAAATGTTTTGATTCTTGAGATGTATTCACAATTGTCAAAGTGGAGACGAATATTTATTGTGATATATTTATACATCGTTCTCATAAATATACATACACAAACTAAGTAACACTTAACCTCATTTCTTATAAAGGTACTGCGGGATGAGTAATAATTAAGATATTTTTATAGTGGATGGGTCATTGTGAGGGAACCTGCACAAGTAACACAACCTTCAAACAAGAAAGTTTTGATATTTTCTGATACTTCTCTATCACGTCTTCAAATTGAATGAACGACAGATGAAACGATTAATAAACATTTGTTTCGTTGTAACATGAAACTATAGCTCCCCTCCCCCTCCCCCTGTATAATAAAACTGCCACATTAATTAAAGTACCTGCTTATAGCTAAAAATAAACATCGGTTTTGGAAGTGTCTAAATGTGGGCAAAAACTACCAAATAGGCACAGGTTTTTACTGCATAACGCATGTATTTGAAGACATTGGCACTGAGTTCTTAACTCCTTACATTTAATATTTGTAAACTATCATTCAATTTAAAAACCTACATTTCTATTGCTGTTGTAAAGTCGCAGCTATTTACTTGGCTGCAGAATTTTGCAGTAAGTTTTATTCCGTTAGGTCAAGCTGTATTGGAGGCTGGCAATGAAGCCTCGAGCCCCGGCTGTTGTGTGGTCAGCTGATGGAGTCATAATGCCATCTGTCGCAGTGTGCGGACCGTGAGAACTGCGCTGTGTGGAGTGTACAAAGATCACAATCTCACCCAAGAAACTAAATAACTATAATAAATATGATCTGTTTCTTTTCAAATTTGGTGTAGGAAATTTCATAATTTAGAAGGATTGTGTGTAAAATTTTCATGTGGATAACTTGTATATTTTTGAAAATATAAAAAAAAAGCTATTAAAAAGTAGTTAACCGACACTTACTAAAGTAAATTTAGATAGGAATCATGACAGTTTAAGTTTCTTTGCCATTTGAAAATACTAACAGCACTCTCAGTGCGTACAAGCTGTTTTTAAAGAATATTAATTCTAAACTTTTAATAATTTAGCTTTCGTAAGGAAAATAATAGTTTCAAAGTTGATGTTTATATTTTGTGTTAGGTTGGGAGTAGATGAGAGTGAATGTGAGAGTGTATGTGGGGACATACGTAAAATTCCAATTTTATAATGTATTACGCCATCTGTAACTAGCAAGTGTTACGTCACCAGGATGTCCCCCTAATTGGTGGATGACGTATCTCTAGGAGCGTTTGATTTTGTGATAAGGCAGCCAGAAGGATAGTAAGAGGATACTTCTAAAGTATATTTCAAGCATAGTTTCTTTTTGATTTCCATTTCGTTTGGTTTTGTGGTACACTTTGTGAAATTTTGCAATATGAAATGACGTAGATGCATGTGCGAATGCTGCTTGGAGTAAAGCGGTTTGCGCGCGAAATTGATCATGAAAGGTTAATCTGATGGGATGATCGTTTTGATCAACGAATGAGAGAAAAATCTTTCCCGCGTAATTGAATGAGTTATATTCCCTGTGAGCGACGGCATTCGGGCAATCCTGGAGTCCCTGATGGACAAGAAGGCCATGTTAAATGTGTCCCAAAAAATTATCTGTAAGATGTAGAAATGAAGGTTAAATCGCACTCGGTTTATATCGCCGTGCTAGCATATGCAATTACAGACATTTCGGTGAAGTTTTGAGAAGTTTTGGAATGTTGGTTGCAGAATAAACTGCGTGTGAAACTATCGGCCTTTGTGTATAATTCTGCGTGGCGTGTTCCGTATATATGTACAGAACATTTTGGCGAGCATTTTCTTTCGAAGAATCCACTGAAAAGGACCGAATGTGAACTCGTTTTGTAACAGTGTATTGCTTGTGTGAATCCCGTAATATTTCAGGTGTGACTTAGCACATTTCTGGCTGCCTTACGTGTCATATAAGCTGCACGAACTAGTAGTAAATGTACTATCAACGTAAATGTGGGCTTGGTGACACCATAAATGAAAAGGACCGTAATAAAACATCAGTATCTATAAACAATTTTTTTCAATGAAGGGAGGAAGCACAGACTTATCTTGTTACTTGAGTTACGCGGACTTTGTAATCGTAAGTATGGACGGTGGTTTTCTTCAACGCTGCTTTTCTCATCGTCTACATAGTACCTACGAATGCAGAGCAAAGGCTGGTGAATGGACGCTATACTGAGGTAGGTGGACATCAGTAATTAAATCGCAAGGAAGCGCACCAGCCCCGCCGCACTATGTAATATTACATTTCAATTTTCCCGTTATATGGAAAGAGCATTCTAAATTAATCTGAACACAGTAATTGCTGTTTTTCAAACTTCATATTCTTCTTCTTCTTCTTCGTGGATGGATCACTTAGGATCACGCATAATCAGCATTTGTTGGCCTTCCTCTTCGCCCAGGATTCCTCCATACGCAACGAATGGGCTAGTTTTCATTGCACAGACCACGTTTGTCTGTTAGTTTTTCTCTCTTCTTCCTCAAAACCCCATGTGTTTGTGATTTTTCTGTTTTCATTTCTGTCATGTAGATTTGGAGACCCTAATTCTCTCAGGTCTTTTTCCGTCTGTTTGTACCAGTTCGGTCTTGTAGTTATGTTCTTTAAAAATGTATGGATTTTCTGCGTTAACCTGTTTGAGTCCATTCTTTCTAAATGCCCCAAGAATTGGATTCTTCTCATGCGCATTGCGTCTGTTATTTTGGAGATTTTTATATATTTCTGCGTTGGATTTTGGATAATGGACACCATCGTTAGTTCTTGGTCCTAGGATTTTCCTCGTTATTTTACGTTCTTTCACTTATAATTCCATATTTAGTGGTCTGTGTTGAAGATTTAGTGTCTCAGATGCGTAGAGAGCTTCAGGTTTAATTACTGTTATGTAGTGTCGTATTTTGCAGTTCCACTCTTTCTGCTGTAAACATTTTTTGTTAACTGAAACGCCGTCTCCATTTTCTGGACTCTTGATCTGAGAGATTTCGTTTCATTACAATTTTCTGTAATCCATTCACACTTCATATTTTATAAGAAATCTTGTAAAAAGTTGCATGAATGTGAACGACCCACAAAGGCAAACATTGGCAAATCCTCAAAGTTGGGGAAAATACGGCGACAGTTCAACGTATTATATAGGAGCTCTAACCAGTAATATGCAAGCTTAGCCCCCATCCCTAGACCAGTATTAATTTTTATGATTTGATTACATGAGCGTCATCATTTGCTGTCTATACTTCACACTGTTGACAGGATGAAACGCCAGCAGCAGCAGTCATCAGCTAGACAGAGTAAGAAGAAGAAGACTATCAGTAAATATTTTTTCCATCCATCTACATTGTTATTATTATTATATGTATGTGTTTCATTATACATAGGTTTTATTATTGCTACAGATAATGACCCAATGCTGGAAGACTACACATGGGTGTTCCACAACATACCATTACCTAAACAACCACGGTAGCAGTCACTGCCCATAGGATATCTTCCCGACCTAATGGACCTGTTGTTATTGGGCTACGGAATATCACAGCTGTAAGAGCAGCAGGCAGAATTGGAGTCTCAGCTAAGTGCCACCAGAATACTGCTATTCCCCATTACACGCAATGTGATAGCAAGTGGGTCTCAACGTATAGTCCGAGGACTACACAGTGACTTTGATGTGGTAACTGAAATAGAGAACTTTCAGCATCTTGGGAGTGATTGCAGTATGCATGGTACAAATGGGACTGTCTGGGTGATATGATGGAGTTCATAGAGAAAAAAAAATGATGATTTAATACAACCCATCACACAACACCCTATTAACATCAGTATGTTATGGAGTGAGGCATGAGTTTTGATATGCATGGAGAAGCAGTGCTTTAGTTAAAGTCTGAGGGCACAGTCATATACATTTATCATTCCAAAGTGGTGGATTTAAACGCCCTGTACAATGCTTTTGTAATTGCAACAGACAGGCTGAATTGCTGACTTCTTTATATTAATGCTGCACTCTGTGAATTTATTGACTATTTGCGTGAGCGCAGTGTGAATACAAATCAATTAGAACAGTGTATAAATTTAATCTCATCCACATTTTGCAGCTTCGAATGCGGCTGTATTCAATACACTGGAAGTATGAATTAAAAAACACCTTTAGTCACAAATTTTCCAGCTTTATTAAATACACTATGCATTTCGGACCGTGTAGGTCCATCATCAGGTCTTAATACATGATTTATTTTTTCTCCCGAATGAGGTGAATGCATATTCCTGCCATGAAACAGTTTGATGTTAGGTTATGAATTTCGTAAGTCAAACGCAGAAAATATGTGTGAAATAGTGGGAAAAATGAACAGTGTAAACTTACAACATAATCTAAGACCAGCAGTGTTAACTTTTTAGCACCATCATGCATAAACATACATTCTTTTCTCCATCCTATTCGTACATGTCACTTCACTCAAGAGGCACATTTGCATACACATTTTTGCAAACACTTCACAGATGTTCTTATACATGGTGTGATCAAAAACAAGTCTGCTGCAGCCCTGGTTGCCAAAAGGATATGTGAGGTAGTGTGGGTGAAGACAGGAGTAAAATCTCAGTATAAGAAGAAAGAAGATATTATTAAGTGCTGTTGTTACATATATTTACAATTAGCTAATACACTACACCCATTAGAACTAAAAGCTGCCGAAGAGTATGTTGGAAGTATTGTAAATAAAATGCAATCTGAGATCACACACATGCGTCATAAGAAATTAGAAGCCATGCAAAAAAACTGCATCAGCAACAGGACAATCAGTTATCCAACAAAACACAGTTTCATCAAAGACTCATTAACCAAACTGACATCACCTTCAGTGAAAAAGAACATCATATAATCAGGAAACGTGTGAAACACAAATCCCAAACTAAGTAACAGTAACCTAAAAACCTCATCATAGACACTAAAAAAGCAACAGAGTTACCTGACCTAAACGACACTGAACAGACTGTCCTAGCACACAATGTAAACAAAATTATTCAGAATAGCATAAGTAACCATAAAGAAACCCTCAAAGCAGTTTATCAAGAGAGATAGCTAAAACAGCATAAACGAGAAATGCAATAATAACAATGGCATGCTTCTGAAATCCGACAAAATCAGTTGTGTAATAATTATGAACAAAGATGAGTACATTACTAAAACACTGACTTTCGTTTCTGAAAACAACATAACAGAGCTTAAACAACATCCAACTGTAAAATTCCAAAATAAAATCAGAAAAATGGTTTATAAATGTGTAAGATGCAAGAACTATGCCCCTTACATAAAGTCATTAAAGCTCACCTAACTCACGTTGAGCGAACAGTAGGGCTGAACAAAAATGACTGACAAGGCACAGTGCATCTTGTAGAGGGTCTAGTATGGACGTATTGGAATAATTAATGTCGGGTGATGTAAAGTAATTCACACAACATGAAAACTTTGTGGAAACGCATCGATTTACTGGAGGCTAGTTTATCCCTGGGAAGTATTCAGAGTTGAACGTGGCCTGCTGGGGAGTGGCAAAGGGAAGCGACAATAGGCAGCTTAGGGCGGCTCAAGCTCTGAGAAAGTGGTAACGAGGTGCGGCCTCCAGCTACCTTAAGATGAGTGACAGCAAGTGGGTGATTGACCCCATGCTGGTGTACCAGGAAGCAGACAGAGAACTTGTACGCCTGTTGATAAATGTCCATCATCCCGTTTTCAGGGAAACGTGCGCGAAAGCCGCGCAAAGCTACGGTGGAGCAGTCAACAGAGGTCAAAATATGCGTATTCGTGACTATAGCAACTTCATGCTGAATTAACGAACCGCAGAGTCTGAAGTAAATCAGGTGAGGAGTGACAGAATGAAATAAGCCAGCCTCCGATGGGAACGTAGGACCGAGGAATTTGAAGTACTCTCCTGGGAGTCAGAATTCAGGAAAAATTGGTGTTTGTGCAGATGCAAACCTTGATGGGTGACCTGGCAGGAGCTAAATAGCAGAAGTTGAGAGGAAGGGAAATTTTGTGGGAATTTGTTCACTTCCCAGAGCAGGCATTGGTCGGCGCTGGGAAGAGACGCATAATTAACGTGACTTGCGCTGCAATTGTCGTAAGTGATTTTGATGGAGGGGAAACCGAGGCGAAGAGCAGACTGGGAGAAGTCTCCGTAGGGGTCTTCCATTCCCAGTTTGCCTAGAGTGCGGACGTGGCGTTCTTGACTCAGCTTGCCTGAAAAAGAGTGAGAATCTCTGCAGTTTAGGACTTAGTAAGTGGAACGATTGAGCTTGGAGATAGAGAGTTTTGGTTCAGCTATGTACTGAGCAAGATAGCTAGGAGTGAATATACATGCGCAGCCTTGCAGCACCAAGAGGCCGGCCGACGTCCTCACAACGACACAGCCCCGGCACGCTGAATTTGGTGATATTGCATCCGCTCCGGCTTGAATTAGGCCACATTAATTTGTTGGATCACGTCGGCAAAGTTTCCACGAGGATTTCATGGGCTGTGTATTGGGGAATTCTTCTCGCACATCACATTATGCCTGGGTCAGTTGATAGGAATTAATTTTGATTTATCGCGCTTTACTCCACATAAACGCAATTTATTACCACTGCCTGATGGGATAGTCATGTAATGTGATGATAGAAGGTCGGGAGCTAAAATAAATTTCTGCTAATCGACTGCATCTGTTTTCAATCAAGTAGTTGAAATCCCAAGTCATTTTCTTAATTAATTTTATGTTCAACATTTGCATCTGGTGTTCAATAGCTGAATATAACATAAATGTGCACCCATTTTTAATTAAAAGTGATCAATTCTGAATCAATTAATGTCAACACTGCCACCGCAGTTGAAACAGGAGTCACAGGGCCTTATTACTTTCTTTGCATTATCCAATATTGCGGCAGTTTTGCACTCTTTGTTGATTTGTTAGTCAATTACCTGGGGTGAACACACGCCAAAACCAGAACTTCACAGGAAAACAAACAAAGGCATGCATTTTAATGAACCCAACAGACTGACAGCTCAACCTAAGACCCATAAGCCCCATGTTCCAATGAGGCCTACTGTTAATTGTAAAAATACAGCTGCCTCCAAAGTCTCCCAATTCCTGAACGAAATTCTGAGGCAGTACTATACCCTTGATAAGTCATACTCATTTAAAACACAAATGAATTAGCAACTAAAATTAAAGATATAAATATTCCTGCAGGTGGCAGGTTTTCCTCTTTTGATTTCACTATCCTATTTACAAATATACCAACCAAAGAAACAATGGACACAATATTTGAAAGCTTAATATAACATAAAAAATTGTCAATGGCAGAAATATCAGAAGTCAAGGACATGCTGTAGCTACTAATGTCTCACAGTTACTTTACATGTAATGGGAAAGTTTACCAACAGAAAGAGGGTCTTGCCATGGGCAGTTGCATATCAAGTATTCTGGCAGGTATGTTTCCCAATCACCTGGAAAGTAAGTTTTTTAATGAAAAGGATAGACTCAAAAGCAAAATAATATATTACTAGAGATATAATTATGATTATTGCTGCTATTTGACTGAACAAAAGAGGAGATTGAAGAAGTACTAGCAGTATTCAATTCTTTCCCCAAAAACACAAGATTCACAGTAGAACATGAGGTCAACAAAAGCATAAATTTCCTCGACCTTAAAATCACGAACAAAAACATAAGTTAAGCACACACAGAAAACACATAGACACAGACACAACACTGAACAACTCACATGCCATCTCACCACAGGGAAACATGCTGCATTTAGGACCATGCTACACAGAGTACACTCTCTTGATTTATAAGAAAACAGCCTCAGGAATGAGGCAGATATAATAAAGACCATTGCCATAAGCATATGACTACTTAGACAAATACGCGAAGTAAGACAACAAATGGCCACATTGCGAGAGAAGAGAAAATATTACCAGTATACCATACCTACCTGGGCCCCATATCACAAAAAATCGCTACCCTTTTAAAAAATTGTAACAGTTGCTCCCTCAACTAATAATAATTTAGGGAACTTACTCGTCCATAACATAAAATATGTGTTGTGTACATAGTTCCGTGTAGTCGGCGCGTACGCAGCTTTCCCACTAGAGCGCGCCCCGCTAAGCACAACAGCGCAGGCGCAGCGCTCATCCGTCTCCGCTCTACGAGATGGTGCTGCCATAAAGACAGACCAAACTCTGATCCGCCGATCCACGTATTAATATGTAACGCAGCCAATGAGACTGCTGCTAACGTAGAACCTTTTCTCCTCGCGGATCACACTCGTGCAGTGATACCTGAACACTCGAGGTATTATAACGAGTGTACAGACCTCCGATTAGTCACTCTGCATTTGTCTGCACCAGTCTGTACCAGTCTGCATTAGTCTGTAGTCAAGTTTCAGTCTGCACCTAATAAGATTATCATATTCCTGTACATAGCCATGAAGATAAATGACTAGACACTTTGTCAAGTATCAGAGATATGTGAGAATAAGATTAACATACCAAAACCAAAGGAACTTCAGATTATCAATTGTAAATAGCATCCAGAATCCAGTTAAGTAAGGTTTATGATTTTTATTATTTTAATAAATGTGTGTGAAAATTAATCAAGTTCTGTTTATAGTTGGTCATCGTCAATCTGCTACTCTACGCGTGCAAGTGGCATTTCTATCATCTGACCTAACGCCACGATAAGACCACGAGACATATTGCTGACACTCGCCTACTTCGTTAGAGCGACAAGTCAAATAATCTGATGGTGTGTGCACCGAAGGTCTTAGAGTACGAACACCACAATATGAGATACACAAACATTCAGCAGCGGAGTGTACAAAGTATCGTGCCTCAGTTGTCCTGCCTACTATGTAGGGAAAACAGGCAGAAACTTCAGAAACCATTTTCAACAACACATAAATGCCTTCACGCTCAACCACTTCGAAAAATCAGTTATTGCATATCATATTCTGAAAACGAAACATGTCCTCAATAATCTAGAAAACAATTCGGTAGAACTACATAATGAAGCCAATGGTAAGACTCTATATCCGTTAGGACAACTGGAGATATACCTCCATAAAATCAAAAAACTAGAGTCTTTGTTAAATGAACAAACAGATTACGCAAGCCACAGTTAATTCAGTAATTTTATAAACGTATCCTAAAATTATGCCAATTCTTTAATAATTAGATCTCTGGCACTACGAATAAATTCATCTTTGATCACATCATGTATAAAAACGTCTGTGAAGTATTTACAAATACGTGCATGCAAACGTGAATCTCGAGTGTACGAACAGGATGGAGAAAAGAATGAATAATGGAGCTAAAATGTTAAGAACGATTTTTTGGATTATGTGGTAAGTTTATACTCTTTATTTTTTCATTATTTCACACATATTTTCCACACTTGACTTACGAAATTCATGATCTAACATCAAACCTTTTCTTGACAGGAATATGCATTTAAACTTATTCAAGAGAGAAATAAATCATGTATTAAGACAAATTACACCTGATATCGACCTAAGTGGTTAGAAATGCATCATGTATTTAATAAAAGATGAAAATTTGCGACTGAAGGCGTTTTTTAATTGAAACTTCCAGTGCAGCGAATAAATGCTTATATTCTTCCAGCACCAAAATGTGCATCTAAAAATGCTATAATCATAAAATTTATGGAAGTTTAATTACTGAACAACTATCTACATATGTAATGGCACCTTTAGGGTTGAACAGGGTTAAGGCAGAATTCCAAGCACGTAGAAAACAGTTATTTGGGCGATAGTGCAAAACTGAATGATTGTGTGGCGATGTACATATATATGAAAATAAAAATGTCCTACTAAAAAAATTGTTGTTATTTGTTTCCACCCCACCCTATCAACAATAATGTTCATAGCGAAAGGGTCAGGGTCTTATATAAATAATAACACCGATATAACAAATAAACATAGTTTATTATCATTAACCATACATTTTTCAGCGTTATTTAGAATTCTTGTTTTAATAATTATTCTATTTACAATAAATAATTGAGAAAAAGAACTTATATGCAGAGATACATTTTTCACATTAATACTGTTATGGGAGGATAATCAATCGAACATACTTCTACTATGGATTTAAAATATAATTCATTGTTGAATGTTTCTTCTATGATATTGCATAAGACTTAGCAGAAATGGAGCCACTGTACATTACTGTTCACAGCTATGGTCACGAGAATGTACGGTTCCAAGAAGACCAGGCTCCAGACGGCCACATGTCACTGCTGAGAGAGAAAACCATTGAGCTTGATGTAAGGCCCTGTCTCGTGGTACTGCATCTGGAGCAGTAATTTGAGCAGCAGTTGGCACCACAGTGACATAGTTTAAATCATAATATATATATACAATACTTACACTGTATGATACTAACAGCAGCAGCAGTATGTGAAGACAACACCCCCCCCACCCACCCACACACACACACACACACACACACATATATATATATATATATATATATATATATATATATATATATATATATATATATATATGAGTATTTCCTGACATTTGCGGCTCCATGTGTATGAATTAAATTACTGGTTCCATCGTCATCTACGTCTCTTCGACGGTTTTTTAAACGTTAATAAGAATTACTATATAGCATTATAGATTATGTTTACTTTGGTCACGTCTGTATACTAACACAATAGATGAAGTGGGACTTTAGGTCGCAATGACAAGAAATAATTATCTGCATGTGAGGGAAAAATTATCTACGCAGTTCTTCCTTTAATTACTTTTATTTTCTCAATGAAATGTTATTAAATTAAGTAATCTAAAATAGTATATAGATGTATTCAATTCGAGCTTGAGAATTCCAGAGAAGACCGTGCTGTCACGGATTACGAGTAGTGTTTGTATAAGATAGGTATATCTCTGAGCTGAGCTCTTCTTGTGGTTGTTGAGCACAGGCAGATGTCACGGACTATCAGTCGTGAGTTGTCAGTCAGCGGGGCAGTATGGGGATGGGAGGCAACGTCGCCTTGTATTGTGTATAACTGAAGTTAATATTAAAAGTGTGTACTTCGACGATTTGAAATTATGAGTTACAGAAGAGAAAAATGCACATCAGAAATGATTTCAAGTTGTGTCCTGACAGAGCATTATAGAAAGAGAATCCTGCCCATATAACTGCACGGCGACTGAACGTCTACACAGGATCAGACGAACAATTCATACGTCAACATCTCTTAGACAAAAGAAGAGATACAAGATACTGTCATAACTGATTAGCAAAACGTAACAATAGAGAACAGTTCTGTATAAAAAAATACTCTGTAGGAAGCCGGTTTAATTACGCTGCGACTGGGAAATAAGTGATGGTATTGTAGAACTGTATCCACATTTGTCACAATTTCCAATTCCACACATTTAAATATCGACGTATGCTCTCATTTATGTAAATAAACAACATCTCTTTATTGCTCTTTTTTATAATTTAACTATTTTTTATTAGAATCTGCTACACAGGCCACATAAACGAAAGTTGGTAACGTGTTTCCACATCTGAAAGATGATATCTGTTAAAAGTTCGCGCCAGTCACATAACAGTTGCGCTAGTAGCGCCACTATGAGGATACACGTCAGGTTTCCTTTAAATACATGCTGTAACGGTCGTGAGCGCTAGTGACATATGAGAATCAACGTTGAGACTTGATGTTCGTATAGAATGCCGTTAAGGCGGCAAAGACGCCATTATCGACACCTTATTGAGTTTGAACAAGATCGTCTAAGAGGGATACTAGAAGCTGGATGTTCTTTTTGTGATGTTGTGGAAAGATTTGGCAGCAATGTAACCACTACACATGACTGCTGGCAGCGTTGGTCACGAGAATGCACAGTTGCAAGCAGACCGCGTTCCGGACTGCCCCATGGCACTACCGAGAGGGAAGATCATGGTGTTGGGCGTGCGACTCTGCCTCTGAAGCAGCGGTTTGAGCAGCAGTCGGCACCACACTGACGCAACCAACTCTTACAAATTAGTTACTTAAAGGACAGCTCCGAGTCAGCGCCCTGTAGTGTGTATTCCACTGAAACCAAACCACCGCCATTTGCTATTTCAATGGAGTCGAACGGGAACTCACTGGAGGGCAGAATGGATTACTGTTGTGTTCCTGATGGTCGTGTGTTGATTCCAGTTAAGTGCCTGCTACTAACCTTTTTAGCTGCTAGACACACTGGACTTCACCTGCAGTTATGATGTGGGATGCGATTTCGTATGGCAGCAGGAGTACTCTCGTGGTTATCCCACACTCCCGGATTGCAGGTTTGTACGTCCATCTGATGACTCTACCTGTTCTGCTGCCAATCATGAACAGCATTCCACAGAGTTTTTTTCCAGCAGGATGATGCACGCCTACATACCGCTATGTAACACAAAATGCTCTACAGTGTCGACATGATGCCCTGACCTGCTCAATCATCAAATCTGACTCCAGTCGAGCACATACGGCACATCATCAGACGATGACTCTAGCGTCATCCACAAACAGCATTAACCGTCACTGTACTAAGCGACCAAGTACAACAGGCATAGAACTCTATCCCACAAGCTGACATCTGACTGCTATACAACATAGTGCATGCACGTTTGCGTACTTGCATTCAACAGTTTAGCGGTCACACTGGTTATTAATGTTACCAGCAGTTCACATTTACAATTACTTATGCTTACATGTTAATTGGCGTAAAATTTTTAAACCAAACTTCACAATACATTCAGAAAGGAATAGGTTATATACCTTCATAATATATGAATCTATACATAGTAGACACAGACTATATATATATATATATATATATATATATATATATATATATTCCTGGAAATGGAAAAAAGAACACATTGACACCGGTGTGTCAGACCCACCATACTTGCTCCGGACACTGCGAGAGGGCTGTACAAGCAATGATCACACGCACGGCACAGCGGACACACCAGGAACCGCGGTGTTGGCCGTCGAATGGCGCTAGCTGCGCAGCATTTGTGCACCGCCGACGTCAGTGTCAGCCAGTTTGCCGTGGCATACGGAGCTCCATCGCAGTCTTTAACACTGGTAGCATGCCGCGACAGCGTGGACGTGAACCGTATGTGCAGTTGACGGACTTTGAGCGAGGGCGTATAGTGGGCATGCGGGAGGCCGGGTGGACGTACCGCCGAATTGCTCAACACGTGGGGCGTGAGGTCTCCACAGTACATCGATGTTGTCGCCAGTGGTCGGCGGAAGGTGCACGTGCCCGTCGACCTGGGACCGGACCGCAGCGACGCACGGATGCACGCCAAGACCGTAGGATCCTACGCAGTGCCGCAGGGGACCGCACCGCCACTTCCCAGCAAATTAGGGACACTGTTGCTCCTGGGGTATCGGCGAGGACCATTCGCAACCGTCTCCATGAAGCTGGGCTACGGTCCCGTACACCGTTAGGCCGTCTTCCGCTCACGCCCCAACATCGTGCAGCCCGCCTCCAGTGGTGTCGCGACAGGCGTGAATGGAGGGACGAATGGAGACGTGTCGTCTTCAGCGATGAGAGTCGCTTCTGCCTTGGTGCCAATGATGGTCGTATGCGTGTTTGGCGCCGTGCAGGTGAGCGCCACAATCAGGACTGCATACGACCGAGGCACACAGGGCCAACAGCCGGCATCATGGTGTGGGGAGCGATCTCCTACACTGGCCGTACACCACTGGTGATCGTCGAGGGGACACTGAATAGTGCACGGTACATCCAAACCGTCATCGAACCCGTCGTTCTACCATTCCTAGACCGGCAAGGGAACTTGCTGTTCCAACAGGACAATGCACGTCCGCATGTATCCCGTGCCACCCAACGTGCTCTAGAAGGTGTAAGTCAACTACCCTGGCCAGCAAGATCTCCGGATCCGTCCCCCATTGAGCATGTTTGGGACTGGATGAAGCGTCGTCTCATGCGGTCTGCACGTCCAGCACGAACGCTGGTCCAACTGAGGCGCCAGGTGGAAATGGCATGGCAAGCCGTTCCACAGGACTACATCCAGCATCTCTACGATCGTCTCCATGGGAGAATAGCAGCCTGCATTGCTGCGAAAGGTGGATATGCACTGTACTAGTGCCGACATTGTGCATGCTCTGTTGCCTGTGTCTATGTGCCTGTGGTTCTGTCAGTGTGATCATGTGATGTATCTGACCCCAGGAATGTGTCAATAAAGTTTCCCCTTCCTGGGACAATGAATTCACGGTGTTCTTACTTCAATTTCCAGGAATATATATATATATATATATATATATATATATATATATATATATATATATATATATATATATATATATATATATTAATGGGAGACCTTTTTAGCACATCCTTAAAAACTTATTGCCTGAGTTACTTCAAATGTTACACCACGTTCTAATAAACATTCAAACTCTCATAGGCTGTATTATTTTATAACATATGAATATATGCATAATATGTAAATGGGAAAAGTTGTTAACAAAAATGTCGAAAAATTCTTGAACATTTACTTCGAAGTTTTGCGCGAAAGTGTAATAAACATTCAGAAGGACATAGACTGCATAGGTTTCTTAAACAACAATGTGCAGGGTTTCTGTTAAAACTAACTACAAAAGAAAGAAGCTGTGCCTGGTTTAATTTTCTTTCTCGAGGACATTTTTAACTGTAGCACACCGACCATATTCGGTCAGAAATACGCAAAGTAGGAAATTGATTAAAGTGGATTACAGCAGAGCAAACCGCCAGTTAGCGTGAACGTTATGCCATGCAAAACACAGCCATTACAGAATAGTTAGTATATGTGTTACAAGGCACAGAAAAGCTCAAACAAGCGTAACCCATGAGTGTATTAAATATGTAGCCACTTTTGTACTAAAATCTTGTTGTATTAGTATCGCAGCGCTACCACCATGAGGCTATGACAGATGGGAGCCATACAGAATGCTGTACAGATTCCACAGCTGAAATTGCATCGAGGTAGCCAGCCCCGAGTTACGAGACGAGACGCAGAGCCGCTGTGATCATGGGGTGAGCCGAGCTCTTGGACATAGCACACCGGCCGCAGCGCTTCTACAGGGTGACACACGGGAGACGGACGGCTTTTAATGAAATAATACTCAGCCAACTTTAAAATTAATGTATGTTTATTTACACAAAATCAAAGCTCATTATTTGCCTTTTTAGTTAACAAAGTTATTTGTGAAAAATAATGTCAAGGTGATGTCCATCATTTCGAATGCAGGACTCGAGTCTCTTCTCAAAATCCTCCATCACACGGACTAAAGTCTCTGCAGGGATGGCAGCAATTTCTTGAATGATTGCATTCTTCATCTCGTCCAAATTTCGTTGTTTGTGGTTATAGACACAGTTCTTAAGGTACACCCAGAGAAAAAAGTCACATATTGACAAGTCGGGAGAACTGGGAGGCCAAGGAACATTGCCAAAACGTGAGATAATCCGGCCGGGAAACATGCGTCTAAGAACTGTCATTGGAGTGTTTGCGGTGTAGGATGTTGCCCCATCCTGCTGGAACCAAAAGCGTTTTAAGTGGATTCATCGTCTTCTTAGTTCTGGTCTCAAGAATGTTTCAAGCATCCGAATGTAACGAACCGAATTAACAGTAACTGTGGCCCCGTTCGCTTAAAAAAATAATAAAAAATAAGGTCCAATAATGCCAACAGAGCCAAGAGCACACCAGACGGTTACTTTTTCTGAGTGTAGAGGACGCTGGTGGATAAGGTGTGGATGCTCTGGAGCCCAGTAACGTAGGTTTTGCTTACTCACGGTCCCATTTAAATGAAAATGAGCTTCATCGCTCATCAATAAAATTTCATTTTCATTCGATCCCAAAATCACTCGCATTCTGTAAGCGAGGTCTTCTCGTACAGCAAAATCAGTTTCCTTAAGTTGTTGGAGAGTGAGCATTTTGTAGGGATGGAATTTTAATTCTTTATGCAAAATTCGTCTAACCGATTCACGATTGATTCGTAACTCACTAGCATGACGTCTAGTTGATCGTCCTGGGCTTCTGACTGCCGCTTGCCTTACCCTTTCAACATTTTCTGGTGTCGTTACTCTGCGTCTCGGGCCAGGATGATTCTTATCCAGTATGTTTCCAGTTGATCTGAAGTTTTCCACCCATCTGAGGATCGTGTTACGGCTCGGAACAGCTCCATGTCGACCGACATTGAACCGCGCACGAAACAATCGCTGCGTAGCAATAATAGACTCAACACTTTCACGAAACTGTCATAGACAAACACTCGACGTTGCAAGTCCCACTGCTCCATAGTGACTGAGTAAATGAAATGGCGTCTTGTGTGGATCAGAACTGTCCCCACCACGATCACCTCCCACCACCGCGCCCTCAGTACTACGCAATCCAGGAGTGTCCGTCTCCCCTGAACAATGGGTCGAGGCCGCTGCGCCCCTTGGAGGCATCAGCCGTGCCTCTGCCGCCGCTGCCGCTGTCTCAGCTGCCGAGTCTGGAGGACGTCGTTGACTCCGGCAGCGGGATTGCACCACCGTTCGGCCACGCTGTCCGTGTCAGCAATATGGGATGTCATGCACACAGGCAAACACGCACACACTCAATCGGCATCTCGATACCTCAACCATACTGCTATTGCCTGTAATAGATCACGGTGGAGGGTTGTAATAAAGGAATATGAAAAGCACAAATCACGTCTACTCCAGTCGTATTTCTTTGGTGTCAGGACACTGATGTAGCCTTGTTACAAGAATGTCTGAACCTACAGTCTACAGTATGGTGAATCACGAAAATTTAATTGTTTTTGAGTGTTTTCGTTATGAGAAAGAAGCCTGATGGCCATGCTTTTTGCAAGATTAAGTTCTTCGGAAGTAAAGAGTCAGCTGATTTGTTGCACTTCAAAGGTAGTACCTGTTAGATGTACATAGTGTAACTTAGATGGAAATTCAGTACCATGTACAGAATCAGTATCAGTAGTATGTTTCATACGTACACGATACAGGTTATGCCTAGGCAATGCCGAGAGTCGAGATCGTTAATGAATAGATGTAAGAAATGGGTTAATGTACTTTATTGTGTGTCTCGTGATTACTGGTGCTTGGAAACGAATGTCGTTAAGGACAAGGCTTCTGCAGAGTCAGAGACATCAGTACCAGAGGTAGTTTGCATATTGTTGGAAAAGGTGGCGCAGTTGACAACAGATAGTACGGAATTATGTTGTCTAGTGGGGCTGCAGTCGCCACAGGGAGATAGAGATTTGTCAACAGCAAGTTAAGTTGCTCCTTTCTCTGGCAAATGTGCAAGCATTTGTGGAAGACCCTAAAAATTTGGCAGAGGTGGAAGGATATTCTATCAAGGAATGTTGAAGGTAATGTGCCTGCAAACACTTGAAAGAATACTAACAATTTCTATGAAGTTTACACGGCTCTAACTAAAAAGAGTGAACTCTGAGTAGGGCAAAAATTGCAAGACAATAGGAGTGTTTCTTGCAGAACAATTATATAAACAATTAATCACTTCAGTTCCCACGTCGACTTTGATAAATTTTTTTTATAAAGTTCAGTAAATTAAATTTTTATATGCCGGTCCATACTTGGAATCTATCCTCTGATTAACTATCTTACTTAGATGTTGGAAAATTACACATTAACTCTCTAACAAGTAGACAACAATCATGTCAATTGCGGCTCAAGTTTTTATTCTAAAATGTGTACATCTAATAATCAAAATAATTAATTAGTATGTATTTTCCTTCCTGTTAAGGCAACTGTAAACCACCTCCATTAGGACTCTACCTAGTACGGCGGTGTGGGTCTGCCTCATCGTTCCCCTCCGCTCTGTCAAGAAGCATGGGACTTCATTTCCATTTCCAATTCCTTCCTGTAAGTGGTATGCTAGTGTCTGTAGTTTAATTTTTCTCCAAATGGTACCCTTAAACATGCCTAACGATTTCTGACCGCTAGCTCAAATAGATTTTTGTGGCCAGCCGGTGTTACCGTGCGGTTCTAGGCGCTTCAGTCTAGAACCGCTTGCAGGTTCGAATCCTGCCTCGGGTATAGATGTGTGGGACGTCCTTAGGTTAGTTAGTGTGGGGCGGCGGGAAGAATTAATTGTTATTTAAAATAATGTTTTGTTTGTTTTTCCTGGCCGATTCACCATATGTGGGGCGGCGGGTGGAATTAATTGTTATATAAATGTTCTTGTTATTTATACTGTCTTTTGCCGTTCTCAACACTGGCTCTCTGACTACAATATTGGCAACCAGAAAGTGATTAGCAAAACTTGAAGCCTGTAATTAGAATTCCTAGTGCCCACTTCATCTGAGAAATACACTTATAGCTACAGCTTGTAGTACTGAGGAATTGGGAGATTGTCTGGGATTCATAATCAAAAGCCATTTTCTCTAAAATGTTAACCATATTCTGAAAGTCACAGACCAAAAAGAATCCACACAATCCAACTACCAGCGCAGTTCAGAGTCTAATGCGCTGATGCAACTATAACCGTTCAAACTAAATGTTTAAGTGAATGCTCGCCATAATTTGATGATAATGTTCATCAAACGCCACGTTAAATAATGGTAGAATGTTTGTCCCTCGGCGGCACATGAAAATACTACATTCGCAAACTGAAGATAGATCATTAAAGTCATCCCAGAACTAACACTTCACTCGAAAATGATTTCATGGTTACACGTATCCCGAGTAACTTATTACGGCATCCGAGGCTGTTTATAGCAATGATACCGACGCGACGCGACTCCCGGCACAGGTGGTGTGCTATTCAGCGTCTGGAGTGAACTGGGGCCTTCTTTCGCGCAGCTTTCTTATATATAAAGCCGCGGTGCGGACGGCTAAGGGAACGCCTGATCAAAATTGCTCTCCCGACTAGCCGCTGGGCTAGTAATGCACCACTTCAAGTTATCGAATAAATCATTGCTTCCTTTGCTGATGGCCGATGAAGCTCTCAATTTAAATGTGCATTCAGCACACAGGTAAGTAATCATAATAAAAGTCTGATGTGGCTAAGTAAAATATTTTGGGCGAGAGAAATAATTTAATTACACTACACGCAGTAGACGAGCTCTGAACTTGCCCTTTGGAGATACGCTATCGCTATAGTTTTATAGTTATTCAATTGAAACTTCTCACATTTTTATGATTATAGCGGATCTCCCTTCTACTTAAATTTAAACATCCCAGCCTTATTTATTAGCCTACTTAATATATCTCGCTTCCTTAATTTTTAAGACAAAAACCAGAAAATCATGAATTTCAACTGAAATCTTAATTTGTGAGATCCAGAATACTGTTTCTACTAAATTATTATGCAAAAGGAATCTAAATACAAATTTTTAAGTTTCTAGCTCTTTTCTATTGCCTCGATGATTTTTACAGAAAAACGTCCAAATTTCGAAAATGGTTAAAGTTATTGAACTGACATTCAACACATATTGATTTAGTATTACGCCTGACGTGCTAGAAACGTTTCAGGTTGTTTACTTGATTTTTAAAGTATTGCGCAACATTTATGGCGTCAGAGCTAGTTACAGCGGACTAGGCTGGCACACAATGGAAAGACTGATGTGAATTTTATACGGCGTGAGTAGGCTGCTTCCCTACATCATCGTCTACTCAATTTTTTTTGAATGTAAAAAAATATTTATTACAAAAAGGGAAGCAAGAGTACAGCTTAAATCCCTATGAAAAATTAAAATTTAAATGTAAACATATAGAAATATTAAAAGAAAACTTATTACCTACTTCAATTATCTTATTATGCTGGAATGTTCACTACTTAATAAGCAACATTATCAATCAAAATTTAAGCAAAATTAATGAAACACTTTGGAATACATATTGCCTTAGACAGGCAAACACATAAAGTATGTAAAATTATGAAAATCTTAAATCCATTAAATACATTTTTACATACACAAATTCAAAGAAAATATAACAGTTATTCATGATACATAAACAGATAATTATATCTTAGCAGTCTTTTCTAAACCTGAAAGAAAATTTCACAAATCACGACAATTTCATTTTTACACACGTGGTTGTAGCCGCTTTGGCTGGCGTTCTACACTTCCATTCACAAGAGTAGAGGAGGGGAAGTTGCTATGATGTGCGTCCTTCACGTTCACTCTAAATTACATGGGGAAAGGGGAGGGGTCACTGTGAGTTGTGTCCAAGTCACTCCACACTTTCACGCAGCTACCAGGCTGCCATTATCTGGTTTGTCCTGTAGAACAAACAAAAAGAGTGCCTCAGACTCTGTTCACTTAATATCTAAGGGTGGGTCACAATGAAATGGGGATATATACATTTTATCTTTCAATATGTTACTGGAACAAAGTTAACAGAAGTTTTTCAATTTTACTCTCGTGGTTACTTAACTGTCATAAAATCGGTAAACAAATGGCTCAAAACGCCGTTAGTCACGTACTAGAGAAAATTTATGCTCAGGGCATACAATCATAAATCTTAGTTAATTTCAATTTATTATTTCTGGGTCGCAACACTGAACCAATGCTCGGTACATTCCTGATACAATTGTGTTTTATTTACTTAGCTGACTCATCTTCGATTACCTTATTCTTAGAGATAGTATGAGTATATTTGATTAGTAGTTGTCTTCTCAGATTCTTTGTACATGTGAGTAACTTGTGGTAATAGTACAGTTCTGAATATTCAAAACACACTACGTTTAGTTGACTACTAAATCCACTTATTGGTCCTCTGCTGCTGTGTCAGTTCCACATCTGCAATTATGTACTTACTTCATCGAAGTGTATTTATGCTGAGCTATAAATAATGTTTCACGTCTGCCATTATGTTACTCAATTAAGTTGCTAGTTTATGAACTTAAGTAATACTCACTCCATTAAAATTTAAAGCATAGGATAGCACATTTATTTCATATCTATAGTGTATTGCAGCTGATCAGTTTGCTCACGTGGCAATCCATTTCCACTCGATCGGACGCTGAAACCACAGGTAGTCTCTCTCAACCTACCACTAAAGTGCATTAAGTAATTATGGACGAGCGTAATGCTAAATTCCTTAAACCTATAGGACACCATGAGCTACTCTGTCTCATCTAACACAAGGGTACCTATGGTCGCATTCACGCCTCCAACACATAACCTCAATACCTGTAGGTGTGTCACCGCACACCCAACACCAAAATAATGGCCAGCTCCAAAATTATAAATACTTCAGGGACGTGTCCTTCACGTCTCAACCACAAACACTGTTCAATTCTGTTACACTGCCATTCCTTGCTACACAAGGTGAGTTCCTTCTTAGAACTTATCTGCATATTTTTCATAACACTAAGCAATCTCTTTTACTATTAATTAGTTAGCTCTACAGCATACAATAGGTTTCACTGTCACTTCAGATCCTGCTTGTACACGAATTTGTATATCTTTTTAAATTACTGTTGGTGGACCATTTCCAATAAAACAACACTTTGTACTTACAATATTACCAGGGTTCTACACATAATTGTTACTGAAATACATTTGTATCTTAATCACATCATACTTTTCTGTTGTTTATATTGCAGTTAGGTTTGTCGCAGTAGGTTTTTTTTCACTGATCGATGGATAGAATGGTTACAGAACTCATCGCTTGATAGCCATGACGAAAAATTTTTGTATTGCAAAGAAGGATTGGTGGATAGGAAAGATGAAGAATGAGTAAGACCTGAAGAAGAAAGAAGATCTCACACAGCTGAGACTGCACAGCTGCCACACTGTGTAGAGGTTACAGAACAACCTCCTCCCTACAGAATTCATTAGTTTATTATTGGCTTGATAACCATAACGGAAAATTTAATGTGTTGGAAAGAAGAGGTCGAAATTTTAGGTGGACAGAAAAGATGAAGAATGAGTGAGATCTGATATGGGAAAGAAGATCTCACACAGCTGGGACTGCACAGCTGCCACACTGTGTAGAGGTTACAGAACAACCTCCTCCCTACAGAATTCATTAGTTTATTATTGGCTTGATAACCATGACGGAAAATTAAATGTGCTGGAAAGAAGAGGTCGAAATTTTAGGTGGATAGAAACGATGAAGAGAGAGTGAAATCTGAAATGGGAAAGAAGATCTCACACAGCTGGGACTGCACAGCTGCCACACTGTGTAGAGGTTACAGAACAACCTCCTCCCTACAGAATTAATTGGTTTCAGAAAATTTTGGTATTGGAAAGAAGGGGTCGAAATTTTTTGTAGACAGGAAAGATGAAGAATGAGTGAGACCTGAAAACGGAAGAAGATCTCACACAGCTGGGACTGCACAGCTGCCACACTGTGTACAGGTTACAGAACAACCTCCTCCCTATAGAATTCATTCACTACCTATGAACTTCTTTAGGTCGATCACGTTCCTGAGACCTAATAGCTTTTTACTCTTAGGGTACTCTAGCCTATATGCATTGGCATGTGGTTTTCCTATGATCCTGAAAGATCCTTGGTATTTACTAAGATTAGCACCTTCGTCCCAATATCTTCTATTTTTCAGAACTCGGATAGGCAGCTCCCAAGTTTCATCATTAGTTACTACATGTTTCTCAATAAAAGGTACCGTAGTTACTCCGGTTATCGGCAAGATCATTTTTAACTGGCTTCTTTCAAAGTCAACAACACTCTGATATTTCGACAAGAAATCTATGCCAATTAAAACCTCAATACTGAGATTATTTACAATTAAGCATGGATGATCAATTAAATTACCATTAATGTTAAAGGGCAGCAAAGCTTCTTGCTGTACCGTTTTTGACACCTTGCCAGTAGCACCAATTATTCTTAGTCCTGATACCCTCATTACTGTAAGCTTGTCTTTACCAGGTAATGCATCAAAGAAGGACTGAGATATCGCACTCACCTAACTTCCACTGTCTAAGAGACAACGTACATTAATACCCAACATATTCACTAATATTACAGGGTGGCTTATTTTAGTTTGTACAGGTGGTTCCTCAAATTCATCCAATAGTTCCTTTTGGATTTGTCTCCAACTAAAGTGATCGACATCTGTCTTCATTACATTTAGGTCAAAGTGTGTAGGGGTTTCCTGAATTACATTTCCAGCTGCCTTTTCCAGTTGGTCTATTAATTTCAAATCGAAACACCGCACGACTTCATTACATTTAGTTTGCTGAACATGACCCAAATTACTGTAGTCGGGGCGATTCTGCGCCTCCAGACCTGGCATAACACTAGTTACAGCTGAACCACTTTCACCATTATCGTCGGGTTCCTTCTCAAGTGACAACTGGTCACAGCTACTGGGTTCATCGAACCCCAACAGGCTACCCTCTACATTCTCACTTACCTCCTGTCCTAACTCTATTAGTACAGTATCAACATTCTGCACAGGCACTTTAGATAAGAGCACATCACTCTCATCGTAAATATAAGCATGAATTTCTTCTGCTTCTTCACCTGACAATTCAGTATTTTGCAGCTCTTCCCTACCGTTACACTGCTGCGCCTTCTCTTTCTCTTCCCACTTAGAAAGCGTCTCTAACACGGTATCTATCCAATACTGTGAGTGATCTAATATTTCTGCTGTATACTTAGACGCTACCGACCCTTCACCCACATGTTCAGTTTGAGTATTCTGATCTGTCTTACCAATTACTGTAATTACTGGCTTAGGAAAAGTAACCGCCTGGTGAGCGCCAGTGTCCTCATAGACGGGAACTAGTTTTCCAGCCTCGGCCTGCTACTGTTTCCTTTATTTCCATTATAGTTAACTGGCACAGCATTGCTTTCCGCACTGTTTTTTACCTGCATAATTTTTTTCGGAACAAAATTAGTATCATTTGGATGCCATTGTTTGTTCTGATAATTATTTCTCCAATTCCTACCTTTCTTAGGATGGCGAACACCTACTGTTCTGATGTTTACATTGCCATTCTGCTCGTTCTTAAAATTACTACTAGTGTTATTAGCATTTCTGTTATTACGTGCTTGCTCCTCATTGGCAGCCACACGCTCTACACGTTCCAAATATTCAATGAAACGATCCAGATTGTCTCTAGGTTCAGATATAATTCTAGTTTGCCAATACCATGGCAGTTTGGCTTCAAGACGTAGTATTATCATTTCAGGTTTTAGCTTTTCGGCCAAATGTGACAAACGTGAGTTCCATGACCTCGCAAACTCTTTAATAGATTCCTTGCCTGCATTGTAGCGTTTTCCACTCCAAAATTCTCTCAACACTTCATTTTGCTTATTACTAGACCAATACTCATTAATGAAAGCTGTTTTAAATTCCGCTAATGTTTTACACTTCAACATAACATCAGCTGACCAACGAATGGCGTCACCTGCTAAATGGCTTCTAATAAATGATATTTTCTCTCGTTCAGACCAAGTTGGTGGAATCACATCTTCAAAATCGTTCCAGAAATGTAGCGGGTGGATATTTTTATCTGGATCGAACCGCAAGAACTGCCGACACCCGATAAATGCGGCGTTTGCAGCTACAACTTGTTGTATACTACCATTACCAGAAGTTACTGAAGCTCCTTTACTCTCAATGTTAGCAATGTTACTACTAATATTTTCTACTCTCATTCCAACATTATCTACTCTTTGCACAATATGAGTAGTATCAGTTTTGATTGCATCTACTTCTGCTTGACATATGTTTACTTTTATATTAACATCTATAAATCTATCTCAGCACAGTTCAGATTCCGCCTCGATCTTTTCTGTTAACGTGTGCTCCAGCTTCGCATCTTCCATTTGGAAGTCTTTGCGAACCTCAGCAACTTCGGATTTTACTGTTTTATACATTTCAGAAAATTGTTGAGCAACCTTTTTCTTAATATCCTCATGACTGTAATCAATTTTATACTTCAAACTGTCCAGATCCTCTTTCAACTTATTGCAACCAGCCTTGAAGGTATTGTCCATTACCTCCAATCGTTATTAAAATTAGTTTGGCTGGCCACAATTCTGTTATTTACCTCAATTATATCAGATTTTAACTCAGCTGTCATTCTAGCATTACTGGCTGACATTTTTGTATTACTGCTTTTGACCTCAGTTATTTCAGACTTTAATTCAGTTGTCATTCTAGCTTTACTGGCTGACAATTTTGCATTACTGGCAGCTATTGCTTGTGATATAACATTTAAATCAATAGCCCCAGTATCTTTGTGTTGCTCACTAGCTGGCTTTTTACCACACTCAGGTGAGGAAAAACTAGCTCCAATTCCAGAATCATAAAAACTAAATGAAACATCTGATAGATCAGCCATATCTAACTTATCCTTTTTAAACTCTACCACCTCTGATGACTGTTTCGTTTTTAATTCATCAGATAAACTATCATCCAATAAATTAACAATTTCTGATTTCTGCTTTACTACAGGGGTCTCTATTATTGAATCATTGCCCCTTCTCACACTAGTGTCAGGAGACAATACTTCATATTTCACTTTAACATTACTATTTTCATGCATATTTACACGTTGACCGATGTCTGCATTTACAGTTCCCTCAACAGACATAAGTTCTGATTTAAGTTTAACCTCAGGTTCTTCTGGCGGTTCCATCGCCGACAGTCTTTTAGTGCAGGTTAGTAAAATTTTTAACAGCTTTTCACTTAACTTAGTTCCTTCTGCATGATGTATGGCGTTGCCAGCGCGGCGTACCAGGATTACTGATGCGACGTGGCGCGTTGAACTGCAGATGGCACTTCGACGGCTGCTGTGTCTTGACATGGCCCACAAATGCAGGCGCGGTTCCGGTTGCTCCGGCGGACGACTGCGAAGAGGCGAAACACGCTTCTCGCGATGCCGGCAGCGCCGCTAGACTCAGTGCCAGCTCAGTCAATCCAGATGCGTTGTTAATCCTATTGCGTCGCCCACATGCACATGTAACACTATCACTGTTCTATTACTCAGTTGCGTGTCGCATTTCACTCCCGAATCCGAATATTTAAAAATCACTTTCACTTTTACTCAGTTTTTTTCCCGACCGATGCAACATATGTGGGACGGCGGGTAGAACTGGTTCAAAATGGCTCTGAGCACTATGGGACTTAACATCTGAGGTCATCAGTCCACTGGAACTTAGAACTACTTAAACCTAACTAACCTAAGGACATCACACACATCCATGCCCGAGACAGGATGCGAACCTGCGACCGTAGCAGTCGCGCGGTTCCGGACTGCGCGCCTAGAACCGCTAGACAACCGCGGCCGGCGCGGGTAGAATTAATTGTTATTGAAAATAATGTTTTGTTTGTTTTTCCTGGGCGATTCACCATATGTGGGGCGGCGGGTGGAATTAATGTTATTATAAATGATACATGTTTTGTTCTTCCCGGCCGATGCACCATATGTGGGGCGGTGGGTGGAATAATTGTTGTTATTTAAATGTAGAGTGTAATGTAGAAAAGATGCATTTCCCGGCCGATTAGCACCATATGTGGGGCGGCGGGTGGAATTAATTGTTATATAAATGTTCCTGTTATTTATACTGTCTTTTGCCGTTCTCAACACTGGCTCTCTGACTACAATATTGGCAACCAGAAAGTGAATAGCAAAACTTGAAGCCTGTAATTAGAATTCCTAGTGCCCACTTCATCTGAGAAATACACTTATAGCTACAGCTTGTAGTACTGAGGAATTGGGAGATTGTCTGGGATTCATAATCAAAAGCCATTTTCTCTAAAATGTTAACCATATTCTGAAAGTCACAGACCAAAAAGAATCCACACAATCCAACTACCAGCGCAGTTCAGAGTCTAATGCGCTGATGCAACTATAACCGTTCAAACTAAATGTTTAAGTGAATGCTCGCCATAATTTGATGATAATGTTCATCAAACGCCACGTTAAATAATGGTAGAATGTTTGTCCCTCGGCGGCACATGAAAATACTACATTCGCAAACTGAAGATAGATCATTAAAGTCATCCCAGAACTAACACTTCACTCGAAAATGATTTCATGGTTACACGTATCCCGAGTAACTTATTACGGCATCCGAGGCTGTTTATAGCAATGATACCGACGCGACGCGACTCCCGGCACAGGTGGTGTGCTATTCAGCGTCTGGAGTGAACTGGGGCCTTCTTTCGCGCAGCTTCCTTATATATAAAGCCGCGGTGCGGACGGCTAAGGGAACACCTGATCAAAATTGCTCTCCCGACTAGCCGCTGGGCTAGTAATGCACCACTTCAAGTTATCGAATAAATCATTGCTTCCTTTGCTGATGGCCGATGAAGCTCTCAATTTAAATGTGCATTCAGCACACAGGTAAGTAATCATAATAAAAGTCTGACGTGGCTAAGTAAAATATTTTGGGCGAGAGAAATAATTTAATTACACTACACGCAGTAGACGAGCTCTGAACTTGCCCTTTGGAGATACGCTATCGCTATAGTTTTATAGTTATTCAATTGAAACTTCTCACATTTTTATGATTATAGCGGATCTCCCTTCTACTTAAATTTAAACATCCCAGCCTTATTTATTAGCCTACTTAATATATCTCGCTTCCTTAATTTTTAAGACAAAAACCAGAAAATCATGAATTTCAACTGAAATCTTAATTTGTGAGATCCAGAATACTGTTTCTACTAAATTATTATGCAAAAGGAATCTAAATACAAATTTTTAAGTTTCTAGCTCTTTTCTGTTGCCTCGATGATTTTTACAGAAAAACGTCCAAATTTCGAAAATGGTTAAAGTTATTGAACTGACATTCAACACATATTGATTTAGTGTTACTCCTGACATGCTAGAAACGTTTCAGGTTGTTTACTTGATTTTTAAAGTATTGTGCAACATTTATGACGTCAGAGCTAGTTACAGCGGACTAGGCTGGCACACAATGGAAAGACTGATGTGAATTTTATTCGGCGTGAGTAGGCTGCTTCCCTACATTAGGTTTAAGTAGTTCTAAGTTCTAGGGGACTGATGACCACAGATGTTAAGTCCCATAGTGCTCAGAGCCATTTGAACCATTTTTTAGATTTTTCTGCATAAAATAAACATGTCAGAAAATTCAACTCCCAAGGAATTCAGCTCCAAGTTCTATTTGATCTATTTCTCATACCTGTTGTTCCTAATACACAGCAGTTGCATAATCTTTTTAGTTTACAAGTTCCTCATCGTCTCTCTTCCTTTTCTTGGTTCTCCTTGTTATTCTGGCCTTTATAGTTGCCTCAAGGACTCAGTTTTCAGCTTTAGCCCCTCTCATGGAATCACTTGCCAACAGTGGCTGTCTCATATTAAAGCCAGAATATATTCCTAACAAAAAAATGGTTCAAATGGCTCTGAGCAGTGTGGGACTCAACATCTGAAGTCATCAGTCCCCTAGAACGTAGAACTACTTAAACCTAACTAACCTAAGGACATCACACACATCCATGCCCGAGGCAGGATTCGAACCTGCGACCTAAGCGGTCGCGCGGTTCCAGACTGAAGCGCCTAGAACCGCTCGGCCACAACGGCCGATTATTCCTAACAGTTCAAGAACTTCCCACCTCCTAGCTAGCCCACATTACAACAAATTACAGATGTAATAATTTTCGGGAATGAAAGTAGCAGCAGCTCACACAAACTAAAGTTTAGAAGGAAAACAATGCTCGAGAACCAAGGGAAACATACAGGGTGTTTCAAAAATGACCGGTATATTTGAAACGGCAATACAAACTAAACGAGCAGCGATAGAAATACACCGTTTGTTGCAATATGCTTGGGACAACAGTACATTTTCAGGCAGACAAACTTTCGAAATTACAGTAGTTACAACTGTCAACAACAGATGGCGCTGCGGTCTGGGAAACTCTGAGGATGCAGGGACGATGGGACTGCAACATGGGGCTTTTCGGTTCCCCATATGCGCCAGTTCTGTTTATTGACGAAGCCGTCCAGGTAAAAATAAGCTTCGTCGGTAAACCAAATGCTGCCCACATGCATATCGCCGTCATCAATCCTGTGCACTATATCGTTAGCGAATGTCTCTCGTGCAGCAATGGTAGCGGCGCTGAGGGGTTGCCGCGTTTTAATTTTGTATGGATAGAGGTGTAAACTCTGGCGCATGAGACGATACGTGGACGTTGGCGTCATTTGGACCGCAGCTGCAACACGGCGAACGGAAACCCGAGGCCGCTGTTGGATCACCTGCTGCACTAGCTGCGCGTTGCCCTCTGTGGTTGCCGTACACGGTTGCCCTACCTTTCCAGCACGTTCATCCGTCACGTTCCCAGTCCGTTGAAATTTTTCAAACAGATCCTTTATTGTATCGCTTTTCGGTCCTTTGGTTACATTAAACCTCCGTTGAAAACGTTGTCTTGTTGCAACAACACTGTGTTCTAGGCGGTGGAATTCCAACACCAGAAAAATCCTCTGTTCTAAGGAATAAACCATGTTGTCCACAGCACACTTGCACGTTGTGAACAGCACACGCTTACAGCAGAAAGACGACGTACAGAATGGCGCACCCACAGACTGCGTTGTCGTCTATATCTTTCACATCACTTGCAGCGCCATCTGTTGTTGAAAATTGTAACTACTGTAATTTCGAAAGTTTGTCCGCCTGAAAATGTACTGTTGTCCCAAGCATATTGCAACAAACGGTGTATTTCTATCGCTGCTCGTTTAGTTTTTATTGCCGTTTCAAATATACCGGTCATTTTTGAAACACCCTGTATGAGCACTGCAAAACGCATCTTCTAACAGGGCTGTCAACTTAAAAAACAGTTGTAAAGTACGTTTATCGAACAGGAGTTTAATGACAACATTGACGTTCCAAAGCAACGGAAACATAGGTGTGGACGCACACCAAGAGGTTTTTGAGTTGATTCCTGTACAATTCAGTTTTTTTAACCAGAATTTTGCTAGAAAAACCTTAACTATCGATTTAATACGAAAACAAAAAGAAATACGTTTTTGAAGTGGAATCAGAGACAAACTACCTCAAATGCAGCAAAGTTGAGATTATCAGGTGAAGCAAAAACTTGTGCGGGGTATAAGGAAGCTCTCACTGGAGCTACAACGTTTGAAGAATTTAAGAAGGAGGTTAGATCAGAGGTATAGTGCCATAAATCTTAAGGAACAATTGGAGATTGTAACAAAGAAGTCGATGGAGAAATTTTCAGACGGAATAAGGAAGATTAATGGGTGTTCTTAGTAGTTGGGACAGAATTCTACCGCGAATGAGGTGATTTTACAAAAGGCTCACCAGAGGGCGTTTGACGCATTTTGAAGTGGATTATCTTCAGTGTTGTCAAGAAGAGTAGAGACAGGGGGTTCGACTGACTTGTGCACAGATTAATAATAGAATGTGGAGAGACTGACGTGTCAGCAAGAGTGCAGGTTACACAGACACAACATAAGGTGACATAGTTATGGACAAACTGGACATGTGAGGAGGCAGTGTCGCCTGCCTCTGGACACTGGGAGTAGAGGCAGAGGTCACAGTAGTTTCAGAAGTAGGCGACCGGGAAAGAACAAGACATTAAACGACAAACGGAGCCCAAGATCCGCCTACAGTCATTCCCAGTAAGATTAGATGATACAAAGCTGTATGCAGATATGGAATATGCTGTCAAAGGAATAATAGGAAAGAGAATTTGCAGGATATTGTTGGAAACGTGGGCTCATGTGTCGGCTACCAGTGGAAATCTGGTGAAATGGAAGACACCACAGTATAGATTATTTGGAGTGGGGGATAAATATGCCACACCATCGGCATTGGTGGGCGTAGATTTTTGCCTGGGTATCTTCCACCTCAGTCGATATGCAGGGATTGTGCGAAACGTGAGTAGGAGCTACGACGTGATTCTGGAGATGGATTTCTTGTGTCAGCGCTGTGCCAGAATCGATCTTTGTCAGCATATGGGAGAGCTTGAAGTGAAAATGCTTCAGTTAGGTGAAACTGCTGAAGTGCAGCGAGTTCATTAGGAGAGTCTAGCGCAAATTACAAACAACTTAAACCACGAAGAATCAGACACACATTTGTGTGCGTAAGCGTACGTGGAAATCGATTTGGGTTAATGTTAGGTCTAGCTTACTGGGAGGAATTTTGTGTGTGACGGAACTACTGGACGTATTGGATCATACAGGTTGTTTAATGCAGAGAGATGTTGTACACAGAGAGAAATAAATTGTGAAAAATGTAAGTGTATTTGCGGATAATTTTAGCGCCGAGGATTTACGGTTAACAAAGGGGTTGTTTATCGCTAATGTAGATATCCTGGAGGTGGAACAGTGGGACAAGAGGGATGTCGCCAAACGCCATTGAATCTGCAATTACGAGTGAAGGTTAATCACTTAAAAAGAAGGATAGGGAATGAGTGAAATGCTGGCTTTTGGAATTTAGAGATTTATTTTTTTCGAAAAGAACCATTCTCAGCTACGCATATTACATACCACCGGATACCAGCAGTAGCAGTTTACCACAAACCATACGGAACACCAAGATTTTTGCGGCCGACTCTGGACGAATTTATCGGTCAGGAGATGAAGGCTGGGACTACTGAGGAGAGTAACAGCCCATGGGGGGCCGGAATTACCGTCATGCCCAAGAAGTCACCAGATGGATCACAGAAGTATATGTTCTGTTGCGGTTATCAACATCTCAATGCGAAGACTATTACCGATGCCTATCCGTTTCAGAACATTAAGGAAACCATAAACTATCTGAGCCAGTGCGAGTATTTTTAGCAATGAACTTACCAAGTGGCTATCATAAGCAGCTAGAAGTCGCTCTGGAAGATCGACCATAAACAGCATTTGGGGTCATTATCAGTTTAGGAGGACGCCTTTCAAATTAAAGAATGCACCTGCGATGCTTCAGAGATTGTTAGATGGAGTTCTTAGAGGGTTGATACCACGTCGGCGCTTGTACACTGGTGTCCAAAATTAAAGTAACAAGAGGGAATTTTGCAAGGTTGCGTTTATTTTGCCACAAAACTGTATAAATAGGTGATAGTAAAGTGAAAACAATGTAAAAAATAAACAGCATAAACAACTGCAACATGCATAGCGGTAGACAAAAACGTTCTTCGTTTTTTCCAACGGATTTGCACACACATTCTGACAACTGGTTTATGTGCTCAGCATGGAGTGTGACCACCTCTGGCAGCAATACGTGCCAGACAACGACGGAGCATAAAATTACCAAATAAGCAGCAACCAGTCGCAAAATCATGTTTTCTTTATTTACTTTTGCAAATCGATTTCAACTGATTAACATCCATCATCGGTGCTTACAACGAATATGTGCCCTGAGTAGTAACACTGCCAGAGGTGCTCGCAGTCTTGGAGAGTGATTGGCGGCTGCTTACGTGATAGAAGCTGTCTCCCTAGTGCTTCCCAGATGTTTCATGCGATTCAAATTTGGAGAGCAAGCAGGCCACGCCATGCGCTCAATATCTTCCGTTTCCAAGAAAACATCAGTCTCTGTTGTTCTATGAGGTCGAGGCACACAGCACTTCGCAACTGAAGCCACAAGATCTCGCCACGATACCTGACAACAGTTCAACCTTGCCGATTCACCAGTATAATTTCATAAAGAGGGGTTCGAGTGGTAAGCACAATCCCTGCCCACACCATTAGTGATCCTCCTCGATCTCGGTCTATTTCCACGATATTTGGTTCCCGAAATCGTGTTCCACGTTCCCTCCAGATGTGGAATCCATCGAGAATCACTCTCCAGACTAAATCGGGACTCATGTGTGAAAACAACGCTGGCCAATTGTTACACCGCTCAGATGGTATGTTGATGAGTAAACTCTAGACGCTCCCTTCTGTGAAGACGCGGCAGAGGTAGACATACACCACGTCTCCGACAGTAAAAGCCACTCTGCCGAAGCCTTCTGCACACCGTTTGCCTCGATACAATTCGTCCAGTGGAGTCTGCTATCTCACATACCAGTTGCCATGCAGTACTAAGGCGCTACGTCGTGCCCTTACAGCCAAATAACGGCCCTTTCTTCTGAAGTCAAACGTGGTGGGCCCCGCAATGGTCTTCGGGATAGAATTTCGGTCTCTATAAACTGTCGCCACATCCAAGAAACCAAAGAACGATTCACATTAAGCCATAGGGGACAAATCAGTTTGCGACAGTCCTGCTTCCTTTCTTTCTATGGCCCTCCACCGCAGAAAGTCTGGTAGGCATCTTCTCTGTACCATACTGCACCGTTTGTGACTGTGTACACAGCGATTATGGATGTGGGGCTGCCAGGCAAACACTACCTCGTGTCATACGTGCCCTGACGTAGTTAGCATGGTTGCCCGTAGACCGGAATACCATCTTCCGTACAGACCACGATCGTATGGACATCTGGTGTACAGTTTGTATGATGATATACTGAATTAGACACAGGACTGGGAAATAGCGGTTTTTTGTTTTAATTTTGGACATCACTGTATATATTGATGACATAATCTTTCATATGAGTCATGTGCAACAGCAAACACAATAATCAAAATATCCACGTGTGTACTGCCGGTCTACAGTGTCCAACGGGCACAATATTTCGGCGATCATACATGTCGCCATCATCAGGTGAACTGACGGATTGAGCTCCTGTGAACGTGCCGGTACGGAGATCCGTACGCTATGGCTGCTCAGGGGGAACTGGTCTCGGCCGCGGCGGCGGCCGATTTAAATACCCTCCGCCCGCGGCGCACTCCCTCCGCCGTCCGCGCTCCGCGCCATGGTCGCGCGGTGGAACAAATTGCAACGGCGTCTGAGATGACTTCGGTGTGATGGCTCTGTCCGCCGTGCACGTCACAACTATACGTTTGCTCGATTTACTCTTGATTAACCCAATAGCTGGTTCCCAAGCCTTGCTAAGATTATAGCCACAGTCACGGTTTATGAGGTCGTCATTGGTGCGAATTTCGATGGCCTCTCTAACAACGTTGTCCCAGTATCTCGACGTCTGTACCAGAATCCTCGTGTGTTCATACTCCATAGCGTGATTTTCCGACAGACAATGTTCAGCGACCGCCGACTTGCTCGGATACATCAGTCGAGTGTGCCCCTGGTGTTCACGGCATCGATCCTCGACGGTACGCATCGTCTGACCAATATACAACTTGTCACATTGACACGGAATCTGGTACACGCCGGCCTTCCTCAAACCGAGGTCATCTTTGGCGCTCCCCACCAGTCCACGAGTTTTATTCGGAGGACAAAACACAGTTCCGACCCGGTGTTTCTTCAAAATGCGGGTGATTTTCCCCGAGAGTGCGCCTGTATATGGAATAAACGCAGTGCCTACCTCCTCCCTAGTGATTTCATCCATCTCCACAGGTTGTGCTGTAGTGGTTGGGCGGAGAGCACGTTGAATCTGCCACTCTGAGTACCCATTTTTTCGAAATACAGTTCTCAGATGTTCCAATTCCTGGGGTAGACTCTCTGCGTCAGAGATAGCGCGCGCCCTATGTACTAGAGTTTTAAGTACCCCATTCCTCTGTGAAGGGTGGTGGCAGCTGTCTGCGTGCAAATAAAGATCAGTGTGCGTTGTCTTCCGATACAGCCCATGGCCTAGGGTGCCGTCAGCCCTTCTCTTCACCAAGACGTCAAGGAAAGGTAATTTACCCTCCGTTTCAGTCTCCATGGTGAATTTGATGTTGGGGTGTATGGAGTTTAGATGTGTAAGGAAGTCAAGGAGTTTATCCATACCATGTGGCCAGATGACGAACGTGTCGTCCACGTAACGGAAAAAGCAAGTAGGTTTCCATTCGGATGAAGACAGGGCTTCCTCCTCGAAGTTCTCCATGTACAAATTCGCTACCACCAGTGAGAGTGGGCTACCCATGGCGACTCCCTCCGTTTGTTCGTAGTATTCTCCATTAAAAAGAAAATACGTGGAAGTCAAGACATGCCTAAAAAGTTTAGTGGTCTTCTCGTCAAAATTCCGACTAATCAATTCTAGTGACTCTGGCAGGGGTACTCTCGTAAACAAGGAAACGACGTCAAAACTCACCATGATATCTGACTCACCCAACCTGAAGCTATCAAGGCGTTTACATCCGTTTACATCCGTAATTCCGTGGATTTTGTTAACACTCAGGAATCACAGCAATCACAATGCTTGAGGAAAGTATTCTTGAGGTTGAGGTCAGCGCTTTTAACGCTGAGCACGGAAAGCGAAATTTTTTAGTAGAAGAGGTGGACTATTTAGTGAGATAATTAGTAAGAATGGGCTTACGACGGACCCAGATATTGCGTAAACCTATACGCAAATGTTCTTTGCCTGAGTCAGTAAAGAAACTAAAATCATTATCTGGAGTCGCAAATTACTACCGTACATTTGTAAATGATTTGCACATGTTGCCATACTATCGACACAATTACTGAGGAAAGATGCAAAATTTGTTTGGTCAGAGGCTAGTCAGTATGTTTTTGAGAAACTGAAAGAGGCTTTGACATCAAGTCCAATCTTAGTGATTCCAGATTTCAGTAAGGATTTCCTTCTGTCATATGATGTGCCAAACCATGCACTTGGTTGTGTGTTGTCTCAAGAAATAGAGAGTGTAGAGCGCTTGGTACCCTACGCATCAAGGCAAATGAGCGTAACAGAGAGAAATTACTCCATGACAGGAAAAGAGAAAAAAATTGGAAATTTGTGGTAAGTTCTATGCGACCAAACTGCTGAGGTCATCGGTCCCTAAGCTTACACACTACTTAATTTAACTTAAACTAACTTACAATAAGGACAACACACACACCCAAGCCCAAGGGAGGACTCGAACCTCCGACAGGGGGAGCCCTGCGAACCGTGGAAAGGCGCCTCAGACCGCACGGCTACCCCGCGCGGCGGAAAAAGAGATGTTGAGCCTTATCTATGGGATCACATAAGGGTAAAAGTTTCGAGTGATAGCAGATCGTGCATCGCCGAAATTCTTGCTGTGGTTTAAGGAGACGTTTAGTACGTTGACACGATGAGTGTTACGATTGAGTGACTTTGATTTTGAGGTTGTACATTAATCTGGAATGAAACACGGGAACACAGATGGCTTATGTAGGAAAGTAGCAGTGTTGCAAATAGGTGGTAATGAGCTTAAGAAGTGGCAGACAGCGCAGAAGATGGATGATGATTGTAAGCAGTTTTGTATATAGGATAAGCTGCTGTACAGAGAAACAAAGTTGGAGCTACGAGTAGTAGTACTGGTGAAACTGAAGAACAGAGTGCTGGGACACATGGCCACTTGTTAGGAAGTCATGGACGATGCCAGTCTACCAACAGAAGAGTAGTAGAGAGGTGTTGGTAAGAGAACAGGAAAACAGACGTGATCCAATATATGCGGAATTGCATAAAGTGTGCATGGAGAGCGGATTTGTGTAGAACGAGAGTACCTCTACAGAGATTACCTGAAGCATTAGCACCATTTAAATTTCTTGGGATTGATGTTGTAGGTCCTTTCAACAAGACACTTGCACTGAGTGCATACGTACTCATTATTACGTACCAATTTTGGAGGTATGTGGAAACTGTGGATATGTGGAATGCCAAACCAACAGGCAGCAACCTTGGAACACGCGATAGTAAACAATTGGGTGCTGAAAAATGGTGTACCTGGTATAGTAATAACGGACCTACGAACCAAGTTTATGTCAGCTTTGTTCAAGAAATTGTGTAAGCTGCTCTGTTTAAAGAGATTAAGAAAGGGTCATACACCTCTTCAAACCGATGGAAGAAAGGAAAGGGTGCATAGAACTATAGGGGAGACATTAGGATCCAATTTAGACGCACACCATACCAGTCGGGATATCTATTTCAGGTATGTGGTCTCAGTGTACAACTAGAAGCAGCACCCGAGTAAATGACTGACGTCATATGAGATAGCGTATGGTAGTAAAAAGACATCACTGTTCAGCGTGCTGAAAATCGAGAAGGGGAAGACTAGAGAATCGGTCAAGGAACTTGTGAGGATGATAAGAGAAATGTGAAGCAGGATGCACAAGGCGAACACATGGACAGTGGGAAAGCAAGAGGAAGCAGTGAGCCATACAGCAAGATTGGCCATTGGGTAATGCTATCGACTTCGTAACTCCAAAGGGGAAGACGAAGAAATTTTTTACGAAGTATCAACGGCCATATCAAGTTGTGGCACGACAAGTTTCATTTGCCGACGAGAATGACAACTGTGCACGGCGACATCTGAAACCTTTTAGAGGAAGTCCAAAAGTTATCCCAGGAACAGGAGGGCCAGACGAGAGAGGGAAAGTGGAAAAGACGGTACGGAGGAGGAAGCGAGAGATTGTAGGTGAAGGAGCAATAAGAACTTGGTATGTGTTACATATAAGGGTAGCATAATGTTTAGTATAGACAAAATGAACTGCTATTGGACAGCATCGGACTTTTAGGAGAGGAAAGAGAAGTAGGTATGCCTGTTCTCAGGTGAGACATGTAGGTAGACAGGGTGATGCTGGTCATAACCGGGCTACCTACTTTGTCGTCATTGGAGTGAAGGTGTTGCGGAAACAGCACCTGGAGGGGCGAGTGCTGTTTGCGACGCAAGAAGATGTGATCATTACCGGTCATCGCTGGGTGATACGGGTGGTATTTGACGCATGCGAGATGCGGAATGAGGTGAGACGGCTAGAAGAAGCCTATGATAATTTCAGATAGGGGCAGAGAATCACAGAGAGCTTAAAGGACGTACTGGGGTATGTAGGAGATTATACAGCATACTAGGAGGGGAGTCTGGATCGATACGAGAGGCCGACGTCTGAAAACTGTGTTTGAGGCAGATGATGAGAAGGACATCAGGAGAGTGGATGACACAGCGGAAGCTACGAAACAATGGGTGAAAGGCAACAAGGCATCAACTAATCATAGAAATTTATGATTTTATTTTAACATAGCCACAGTAGAAGCAAGGACCTATAGAGCGAAAGTATACGTTTTGGTTTCCTTTCCAGTAGCAGGGAAGCAGGTATGCCACCATCGTTATGAAATCCACACGTGTCCTGTTAAGTGAGGGATGTCGAACAAGTTTGTCAGCGTAAAGGTACAAAGGTTGTTGTTGGTTGTGGAAGACAATAGTGGAGATGTGGAAACAGAAGAAGCAGAGTTACACAAGTGTTACAGGGTTGAGATTTCGGTACGTCCAAAAAGGTAGTTAGAGTGGGTCAGCGAAGTTACTGCTAAGTCAGGAAGCGGAGAAGGATTGCAAGAAGAAGATGATTATGCCTGATTAGTACTTCCAGCAGATTGACGCACATTGCTTGTACTCTACCTTCGATAAAATAACAATAGTAGCCAGTTGTTTCAAGTAGGGGAAACTCACGACAACAAGAAGGTCAGAACTAGATGGGAGTAGGTCATGTGGAATAGTGGGGCCTGCTAACAGGGTTAACCTGTTTAAGCATTTCGCAGCCTCGGTTGCACTGGGCAGAGGAATCCATGAAATCTATGTTAAATCAGACTTTGGGGTCCCGAGTTCATACAGTATACAGACAAATTCGTTAACGAGCAGGAGCGTTAAATCGTGTAGGCACTGATGCAGCACATGAGTCAGTACAGGAAGAATCAGTGCCGCAGGGAAACACCGTCATACCACCAACTGCAGGGATACTTACTGTGCTCAGCACAGTCGTTGTTTACACATACAAAAAGTGGGAAACGAGACAAAGCTTCTACTCAGTCGTTGTACAAATTCTGACGGACTGGATTCCCAGAGCCTAGGAGGCGCTAGGGAGAATTGCAACAGTGAGTTAAGTTGCACAGAAAACTAAAGAACTTAGAACAAATAGTGTTTAAGGGAACTTGGTCTGGTTTCTCACATTATCGTTAATCTGCCGTTTGTTTTGTTCAAGTTAACCATCATAAGCATTACCGACGTAATAAAATTGTGGTTCAAAGTTTACAAAACTCCTTTAAATTACGATGTCGTGTCGTATCTGAATCTGCTACGGAGGCCTTATGCTCTCTTGTGAATAATACCTATTCAGGGAGAGATATTTCTTGTCAGAAGAAGATATGAATGAAAGTAAAATCGCGTTCTTTAGCCTTGTGCTCCTGTCTGTACCACCCATTCTCCATTCATCTTTTTGCCCCCATGTTATCCTTTGCGCTCCGCTTGTAGCACAAACGCTTGGTACCGACCTAATGTATAGAAACGTGCTCAAAGTTAAATTTCACAACGAACAAAAAACGTGGAAAGTTAATGATAAACAGGTAATGAGAGCGCTCAACCATAGGAAGTGGCATTCGTGGAACAAGACAGATAAGTAGCAGTTAGCTTTCAATACGTCGTGTCTGAACCTCATGTGTTGGAATCAGTGTTACTGGGTAATTTACAAAGGCCAAAGTCGTAAAAGATCCACATATGTGATTTGAAGTCTTACATCACCTTCATCTATGAAGTACTTTGTCTACCCCGTATCTTGAAATATCTCGTTCATCAGGAGGGAGAATGAGTCTAATTTTCCGCACTGACTCACAAAATTGGATACGAGAGGCTGTTATATTGCGAACGGCGTTCTTTCTGTCTATTTTTAAGGCTCGACGAGGAGTCCACATTAACTTTAACAAGAACCAAACTTAATTTAATCGTTGGAAACAAAGTACTTTTCAGTTGGTCTTTTCACAAATATTTTGATACAAGAGGCCGAAAAGATTTTAACTGAGTTAAGAGCTCATTCGCAGTTCGTGGTTTACGATAATTATACTATTAGCCCCCGGGGCGTCCGATGGCGTAATTTGTCTGCCGTCCATTTCGCTGACGGCCATTACTTGATGCTTATTAAGAGATCACCTCCACAAAATAAACGTTACAGAGAATGGAAAAGAGGCTGGCGGGTTTTTGCAACTCTGTCTCACAGCTACCGTTTGGAAAGAACGTAAGCAGGGTGCTGTCATCATCAGGCTGTAATTTACATACATCATAGAGTAACTAGAATTCATAGATATCGAAATTACGTATTAATGGAATATGTAAGCAATGGAACAGAACTCCTGAAATATGTTAGCGATTATTATAAACTTTTATCAGTAACACTATTTTTTATATACGAGTATCTACTACCTAAACTCCCCTCTAGAGGTTATGCTTTGCATCCGCCATGTTACAGCTTTTTAACCTTTGATTAAAACTGTTCGATACACAAAAATACACTTTTAGGATTAAAAAATTTAGATTAATCTGGAAGAGACGGTGATGTGTGTGATCTCAAAACCGGTAACTATGATGGTGCTTTGGGCTCTTGGTAATATTTCCTGAGTTAAGGTTGATGGGACTAGGAAATAAGTGAAATGACAAAGTATGTGGTATGAACATTGGACAGGATTAAGAGATGAAATTTAGGTGGTAGTAGGAGGTAAGAATGAAGTTACGTAATTAAATATCGGTTGGAGCCTTCATTTGGAGCGGATGAGGTTATAGTTGATAGGATGGGTCGATTACAGGAATGATTTCCTGTTCTGGGAAGGTAGTTGAAATTCCAATGGAAAATCGTAGGTAGTGTCTGGAGATGCAATGAAGATGGGATATGGTGATTGATACGTGCATAGTGACAACAGGTCATGTTTGAAGACGAATTCCACTTTAATGTTGACTAAATAAAATTTACATACATATTATATGAAGTTACTGTGAGATCTACATAAAATATTTCGCTAACTTCAAGCAGGCCGTTGTGTAAGCGTATCTGAATTCCAACACTACAATTCCTGAGGAAACATTTTCTCATCATATATGTGGTTAATAGTACGTGTTTATTCAAATGGAAGTGCAGCTGTCACTGAATGAATAGTCAGCTCGAAGATGATGCGCATTTCAGTAGTATAATTGTTATAACTACACCGAGAGACAAGGCACAGTGGTTGGCACATTTGACTCGCATTCAGAAGGATGATGGTCCAGATCCCCGTCCTACCATCCAGATTTAGGAATTCCGTGATTCGCCGAAATCGTTCCAGGCAAATGCCGGGATCGTTCCTTTAAAAAGGGCCCTGCCGATATCTTCCCCATTCTTTCGATTTCCAAGATTGTGATCCTGCAGCGTGGCGGGTTAGAAATCCGTCGTCTCTGTGCTGGCTACTAATTAAAACTTGAGCTACCTCAGAAAGGCGTCTGCTCGATGTCCCTCCACTCGTTGACGCAGATATTTACAAAGATGATGTAAAAGCAGTGTTCATAAAAAACACCATCTAAAATTAGAATTATGGGCTGGGCAACTCAAGTAATGAAATAAAATTCTGTAGAAAACAGTCATTAACAAAATTTATTGGGCGGTAAGATTATGGATCGGCTTCTGGAAAATAATCTCCGAAATTTCCACACAAGAATGTTTATTTGTTCTCATAGCCAAAGAAACGGTACTATTCAGTCCACATTTAGACTACTGGTTATTTTCGTCAGGTTCACAGTTGATACACTCATTTCGCATGCACCGCAGCCAAAAATCTGCCCAAACGCGACACGAACTAAACAATGTTTGCACAGTCACTAACTTCACCACTAATTTGAGTTAATACAGCCGTGCTGTGCGGACGTGTGCTGAGTTTCGTGAGCCGCGGTTTGCTGTGCTTCGGCGTGGCAAGTCACAGTGCTTCTTGCATCGTTGCAGAAATCCTACTCATATTGAAATTTGAAATATGAATTCGTGATGGCCCACTTGAACAGACAAGATACTTTGAAATTCTCGTTTGATCGTAATTACGCCCGACCTAAACTACACGAAATCGAAGATTGGTTGGAATATGAAGTGAAAGTTGATTCAGAGGATGTCATTGGAATACATCTTTCGACAGTGAGCAGCGTTGTATTTGTGAAATTGAGGAATGCTAACTTAATAGTTGAGTCTTGCGGAGGAATTGTGAAGTTTAAACATTGTGATGGAAACGTAGGCGAAGTCACCGTAACACATGCAGGGTTTGGAATGCGAACGATCAGGATATTCGAACTACCATTCGAAGTACCGGCGGAACAAATAAACGCAGTGATAGCGCCGTACGGTAAAGTTCTCAGCAATGTTGCCGAACGGTGGTCCAACGCACGCAAATTCCAAGTTCTCAACGGAGTGAGACAATTAAAGGTCGATTTGCACAAGCATGTACCGTTATATACGACGGCCAGCCGAGGACGTGCGCGGCGTGCAACTCTCCCGGCCAGGCGCCGCGACCGCCGGCTATGACTGCGCTGCCAGCGACTGACGCTACGGCTGGCCGCGGCCAAGTCCTGACCCCAAGCCCTAATGTGAACTCGGAGAACCATCCACCCCGAGAAGAAGCCCAAATTGCCACTACTGACACAACAGAAGCTAGACCACCCGAACCTAAGGAAATCGTGACAGCTGTGACGGTTTCAACACAACAGACACCGAAAGATATTGGAAGCCACAGCAAATGCTCCGAATCCTCCGCCGTTGAGAATTACATGCAAGAACCATCCCGGAATGAGCATCCTCATAGTGAACCGATTTCTCTATTGGCACCATCATCCACCAAGAGCACGGTCGACAATTTGGCTCGAAACACAACCCGCTTAGAAGATTTGAAGAATGCTGAGGAAGACAACATCAGAGAGCAGCCGGTGAAACCTAAACGGCAAACACGAAAACAGAGCCCTGAAGAGGTTCGAGAACTGGAGAAAAAGCTCTCCCGTACCAAAAAAATTCTTAAAACAGATCGAAGCGGAAACCAAGGCGTGGCAGACATCGGAAAACCAGACATCCCCAACCCGAATGAGAACGTACAGATGAACCTCGCCCCTCCAATTGAAGAACCTGTAACGCCGGAAATGCATATCCTCCTATTTCCATCTGTTGTACTGTAAGTTTTTTCCTTAATTTGTTACCTGAATATATGACATTTCTGTGCCTTTATATATTGTAATTGTTTTACTATGTATATATATATATATATATATATATATATATATATATATATATATATATGTATGCATTTATGTCGGTGTATAATTGGTTTGTTTCGTAAATATTATTTGTATTTTTACGCTGGGTCTTGCCTAGGGAAAACTGCTATCCAACGATTACATCGATAGGTCGTGTGAAGAATCAAAGTGTGTAGGATCTTTGGTAGTGTTAACTCTGCCGCGTGGAGCGCGGGCAGGGCAGTTGGGGTCTGGCTGGAGTAGCGAGTGGAGCAGGTGTGTGGTGTGACGCTCCCGCGAGTTGCCGCGCTTTCGGGGTTTAGCAGCATGTAATTGCGCTCGACTTGCTATGTTAGTTTCTGGCACGGGTTCGCGGACGGGAAGCATTAGCCGGCGCACATCAAGAGCCGGTTTCGTTTGGTGACCGTGTCGAGAAGAAGGCGCGCCAACATCCAGCTTCTGCAACAGCGACGGCCGACAATGAGTGACCGTCGCCACCTCCTCGATCGACGGCTTCAAACCTTCAATCAACTAACAAGGAAGACTAAAAGCACGTAAAGTTTCAGAACTGTATGGCAGACCTCAGCTTTTCAAATTGTTCCATTTGCCTCGCAAAATTACAGCAACTCAGCATGAACCTTTGTTGCTTATTGTCCCAATTGCATTACCAAGCAGGGTCCCTTCCTTTTCCGTAATGAAACCGAGTGTCGTTGAAATTCAGACGCCAGCATTAAAGTACTATCATTGCAATTCATTACTTTAGTTTCCAAGTGCAGTTAAAGCATATCTGGCTACAATAGTTAGATTACACAAGCACAAATTAAGAGTGCGAGTTTTGTTAGCATATTTTAGCTTACCTGTGACTGCACCTCAGCTTGGTACGTACTAAATTTTACTATTGTTAATTATTCAGAATCATTTAATTCAAGTTCAAAGTTAAATCTCTTGTTTCTAAATTGCGTAGAGTCAAGTTGCTTTTGAAATGATTGTTGAGGTAGTCCAACGCTAACCGTATTCTGCTGGATTTCGATGTGCTTCAGAAAGAAAGCTCACTATTAACTTCAGTCACTAAATTAACTTTCGATTTTCCGGATTTATTAATTCTTTTGCTAAATTAAGTCAGAGTGTAGCGAAATTTATTACTTCTGACAAACTTTCAGTTTTCACACTACACGTGTCAACCTTCAGTTGCCACGCTTCTAGTGCTAATTATATGTGTAATAACCTTTCTTTTTCAGTTACTATAGTAATTGTCCTTAGGACAGGCGACCGTGATTTCCCCCAAATCTCAAATATCTAATTACCGCTAGTTAATTGTTGACGTAACGGCCGCACATTTACTTTCTTTATTAACTTTACCCCTTTTCAAAATTAATTTCCACCAGTTTCATTTGCATTTTTCCTTTCATTTAGATGTAACCCTTTCCTCCCTCTTTACCGACAGATTAACTTCGGTGACGGTTGCTTTTCCAAAATTCCCATTAGGTACACGCAGGTTTAATTTTTCACTGTCATTAAGGTCGATAAGTGAGGGGGAGGTTACACGTGGCGACCTGGTGACAGGACAATCTTCAAATTTGAGGTTGTTCTGGACACGAATTTTGCATTGTGCAAATCTCGTAACAAAGTACTGGTTACGAAATGGTCGATACGTCAGCGAGAATATTAGTCTGAGGAATCCTAATTAGATTTGAGATTTGTTATTTATATTGAAAATTATTAAAATGAGTGAAGGCAACAATTACCAAAATTTGGTAGACTTGGGTACGGAACAATCGGTCGAACAGTGGGAAACACGCACCGCGGTACCCATTGTTCAGGGGCAGGCGGCTAGCATGAAAGACGCGACCGCCGAGACGCAACAAAGAGCAGAAATGGAATTCCAAACATTAGAAAATGTTTCGGAATCGGAAGTGAAAATCAAATCGGAATCCCTTGATGACGAATACGGGGGGACAATTAAAGAGGAAGCCGCTACGGAAGTAAAACCGGTAGTTTCCGGGAATTTAACTGATTTATTGAATGTTTTGATTAACGAAATCAAGGCTCAGTCTAGCAAGATAGAAACTCAATCGGCAGAAATTAAAGCTCAGTCTGGAAAAATTGACAGGAAGCTAGACAATCAGAACAAAGCTATTAATGTTGTTAACAACAATGTTGGAGTTGTTAACACAAAAGTTGATAAAATCAAAGAAGATATTGTTGTGATTAATACCGAAATCGGTAATCTTAAACAGGAAATGATAGGCGTTCAGGCGGAAATTGCGAGCATAAATACGCGTTTTAATTCCGAAATTAGCAGAATCGAGAAAAGTGTAGGAGACGCAGTTGCTCCGATCATCGAGAATAAGGTGACGGAACAAATTCAATTAGTGAGAAAAGACGATCAACAGAAGGTGGAAACTTTAAAGGTTTTAGTATCCGAAGTAGATACCAAAGTGAGGAAGCAGGCTAATACCTGCAAAGAGAAAAAAAGGGAAGTGGAAACGCTTGCGACAACCACTTGCCAAGTGATTACGAGAGTGTCGGAATTAGAAAAGAAACTTGAAGAAAAACAGAGCTATGTGCCAATCTGTGCACATAGTTCGGAATTGTTGACGAAAGAGGAGCGGTTCGACCCCTTGAAAAAAGGCGGTATACACGCGACGGATTTCATTAAAAACTGTGAAAGAGTTTTACCCAGATCATGGACTAATGAGAGAAAAATTAATGCGGTTATTGATGTGTTGGCTGGTGATGCCAAGCTTTGGGGCTTAAACCTCAACATTACGAACCTGACCTTTGACGAGTTTAAAAATTTGTTTCTGGCTGAATACTGGTCAGAGCAAAAACAGCAAAGTGTCTGGCGCGAATTTGTCGTATCGAGACCTTTCGATGCGAATTCGCGCGGCTCGATGAAGGAGTTTTGTGAGGGCTGGATCCGCAAGTTGGAATATTTGCGTGATCGCCGCACGGAATCCGAAATAGTCTGGGAACTCTACAAGAAGCTTCCAGATGATACAAAACGCTACGTAGGAAGCAATTACAGGACAATCAATCATTTCCTGGAAAGAGTTGAGGACGAGGACAATTGGCGCAATAATCGCGATACTGGTAGAGGCCGTGGTAACAACAACGGGTACCACAGCAACCACAACAATCATAACTATGGGAATAATGCATACCGCAATCTTGGCAGCAATAACAATAGTGGTTCGGGCCGTAATGACAATCGATACACTGCAAATAATAACAGGAATGACGGAAACCAGTATCATACTAGCGTCATACGGGCTTCGCAGAATAGTAATAACGCCAGAGTGTGTGATTAGCCGCCTCAGCAGCATCCGGGGAGCGTATCTGCTGGGACGAGACAGGGAAACCATTAGCCGCGCCGGTGAGGGGCCGACCGGGCGTGGAGAAATTTTGGCGGCCCAATAACAGTAGAAAACCCAGGTGTCGTCGTTATGAAAATTCCGTGTGGAATAATCAACGGCGGGAGAGTGTGCCAGTGTTAGGAGAAAGGAGTGCGCCCACAAGTAGTAAATCAGCTGTATACACGGCAGTGGGAAGTACATTCACTGTCAGTGAGAACAATTTAAGTAGTGTTCCGGAAATCGATTATAAAGTGGCAGCTGTAATACCCACAGCGGGACTGGAGATTGAGTTTAAGAATGATTCGCAAGTGTTGAGAGAAGATCAGATGTCGGATAAAACGTCCGTCATCGAGCGAGGGGATGCAGAGAGGGATGAGGTCTGGTTAAGGCAGTTCGGTCGCTTATACGACGAACTAAGAGATTATAGGGGTCTGTATGGGAGAAGCGTTTATGGGGAGCGCGGGCAGGATTTGCCGCGTCTCGTCCCGCAGGTAGATAGTGTTTGTGAAGTGATAGAAAGTTCTGGCCCTAACCGGCAGACTTTACCAGAAATAGTTGATGTTAATGGGGAGCACGACCAAGATTCGTCGTGTTTCGTCCCGCAGGAGTTGGATGTTGAAGCAGTAACGGAAAGTTCTGGCCCTGACCGGCAGACTTTACCGAAAGTTATAGTGTTAGAAGTGACCGACCCATCCGACGCAAAACTCCAGTTTAAACATTGCGAAAGTATTGAGGAGAAAGATTACGAGAATTTTAGTGATAGCCGGACACGATTGGTAGAAAAGCACGTAGATTACAGCGTGTATGAGGTTAGAGCTGACGTTATACGGTCGGACGGTAGCAATGTGGGTTGCGCGGATCCAGAGGGAGTAATTGCAGATACTACTGGGCACATTCCTCCAGGTAGATTGGCGGATGATATCAATCTGGCCAAAGTGGAATCAACGAAGGTGACAATTAGTGAAATGATAGCAGGGCAACACTCACTAGTTGACGAGTTAGAGGAAAAGGTTTCGGTATTGGAGGCGAAGCTACAGACTAAGCCTCAGGACAAACGTGTTGAAATTAAGACTGTATGTGAACAGAGGCTGAAAAGGCCGCCAGATAAACCGGATTTAGGATCAAAGCCGGATGGTTTTTTTCTGGAATGACCTGGATATAGACGAGGATTTACTGTGGGGAAATAAAGAAACAGTCGAGGACAAGTGTAGACAGATAGTAGTGTCTGCTAATATGCACGACCTACAACTAAACGTGTTGATTGACACCGGTGCAGAATTGAGTGCTGTATCTGGGAAAATATTTGAGTTACTGAAAGACAGACCTGGTATCGTAGTTATGCCAGTAACAGGAGTGAAAATTATCGGTGCTACTGGGAAGGCCAGTAAACCGGTCACAAAACAGATTTTTGTCAACTTCGAGATATGTGGGGCACGATTTGAGCAAGAGTTTGTCGTCGTGCCAGACTTAACTACGGAAGTAATTATCGGGTTAGATTGGCTATTAAAGTACCGTGCAGTGATTAATTGCGAAAGCAAAACTTTGACATGTACGTCACAAGATAAAACAATAGTAGTTAGCTTTGACGAGGCAGGAGACGGTGTGCATAGGCAATACCAGCCTATACACATTGTTAACTGGCCGAATGATATTGATGTAGGTATGAATTTGAACTACTGTAATGTGAGGAATCTCGGCATTGACAATAGTGTAGAAACTGAATTGGAAAGTATTGTAGACGGTGTGTCAAACGTAACACACGAACAAAGACGAGGCCTGTATGAAGTAATAATGAGGAATAAGAGTGTGTTTTCAGACAAACCGGTACTTGTGGAAGAGATAATCAAATTGCCTCCACGGATTGACATTAGTATTGGTGTGAAAACAGATCGTTTGCGAGAAATAATAAAGCTAAAAGCGGATGCTTGCATACGTCGTCATGACGCTAAAGCGCGTTTTGCTAAGTTTGTAATCGGAGACTTAGTTCTTGTAAAAGCTCACGAGAAATCGAGCGAGATAGACAATGAAATCTCTAAATTTAAGTTTGTGTATAATGGACCATATAAAGTCTTTGGTATACCTCACACAAATGCTTATTGCTTAGAGTATCCAAGCTCTGGAAAACGATTAGGTATACGGAATATTGTAGACTTGAAATTGTACCAACCTAGGATTGATTAATACCACAGAATGGGTAATTTGTACAGTATGTAATATAGAGTGTAAGATTTAAGGATGTGCCATGTTGCGATGCTTTTGCCTGACCTAGAGGTCATTAAAGAACTTGTAATTAACAAGTAATTAATTTTTGATTAGACGTTTTAACCAATTGAAAAATCCAAGCTGCTAGTTTAAGTTTTCAGCTGAGTCACAGTAGATTAAGGAATGTAAATATGCTTTTGTAACTAGCTGTCAGATTTCATGAATGTGTGTTTTACTAGTCATTGCCGATGTACTTAGACGCTGTTTTAAGTTTCAGGCTAGTACATGCGTGTGATGATGGACAGTGTTGGGTTATCCACTGTGATAGTATTAAGGGACTCCTTGAGATTACTCGGGAGTGAGTTTTCCTAAAGAATTCAGTGAAACGGACGTTCTGGAAATGCCGCTACACAGGCGAGTGAGATCAAGCGTGCCGCACAGGCGGGCGCAACAATACTAGCAAGGTGGAGCCGCTGTCAGCTCTTGGGTCGCTGTCGGCTCTTGTGCCGCTGTCGGCATTCTTTGTACTTGCGAGTACGGAAGGCGGAGTTGTTTTTCTTCCCGGACAGCTGATATGAAAGAATTCTGTTGTCAACATTTATGTTTTTGTCGATCTGCTGTATATTAATTTCTTGTTTAGCGTCAAGTGCACACTCATGACGAGAATATTAATTATGAAAAGTTTATATAAAATACGTATTCTAAGTAATTAATTATTAATTTGCGTATTTTGATATACCTGTTTTCTATGACCATGTAATCTGATTAATTTTGTAGATAGTATTCCATTTCTTGATACTGCTAGGAATTTAGATTTTTAGAATAGCTAAACCATTTTCTATGCTTTCTATGAATTTTAATATGTCGTCAACCTGTTTTATTTTGTGCAAGATGACAGAGTGGAATAAGATTAGGACTGTCTCCACTCAATTTTTATGGTCTATAAAATTGATTTATGCTTAATTAGACGAATGCTAAATTTTGATGATGTTTTGAGCATATGCATTTCCGCTGTTTATTTTTGGGACATTTTCTGAGTCTGTTTAGGTTACACGAACATCCTCAGACAATGTGGGGCACGTGTAACGCCGGAAATGCATATCCTCCTATTTCCATCTGTTGTACTGTAAGTTTTTTCCTTAATTTGTTACCTGAATATATGACATTTCTGTGCCTTTATATATTGTAATTGTTTTACTATGTATATATATATATATATATATATATATATATATATATATATATATATATGTATGCATTTATGTCGGTGTATAATTGGTTTGTTTCGTAAATATTATTTGTATTTTTACGCTGGGTCTTGCCTAGGGAAAACTGCTATCCAACGATTACATCGATAGGTCGTGTGAAGAATCAAAGTGTGTAGGATCTTTGGTAGTGTTAACTCTGCCGCGTGGAGCGCGGGCAGGGCAGTTGGGGTCTGGCTGGAGTAGCGAGTGGAGCAGGTGTGTGGTGTGACGCTCCCGCGAGTTGCCGCGCTTTCGGGGTTTAGCAGCATGTAATTGCGCTCGACTTGCTATGTTAGTTTCTGGCACGGGTTCGCGGACGGGAAGCATTAGCCGGCGCACATCAAGAGCCGGTTTCGTTTGGTGACCGTGTCGAGAAGAAGGCGCGCCAACATCCAGCTTCTGCAACAGCGACGGCCGACAATGAGTGACCGTCGCCACCTCCTCGATCGACGGCTTCAAACCTTCAATCAACTAACAAGGAAGACTAAAAGCACGTAAAGTTTCAGAACTGTATGGCAGACCTCAGCTTTTCAAATTGTTCCATTTGCCTCGCAAAATTACAGCAACTCAGCATGAACCTTTGTTGCTCATTGTCCCAATTGCATTACCAAGCAGGGTCCCTTCCTTTTCCGAAATGAAACCGAGTGTCGTTGAAATTCAGACGCCAGCATTAAAGTACTATCATTGCAATTCATTACTTTAGTTTCCAAGTGCAGTTAAAGCATATCTGGCTACAATAGTTAGATTACACAAGCACAAATTAAGAGTGCGAGTTTTGTTAGCATATTTTAGCTTACCTGTGACTGCACCTCAGCTTGGTACGTACTAAATTTTACTATTGTTAATTATTCAGAATCATTTAATTCAAGTTCAAAGTTAAATCTCTTGTTTCTAAATTGCGTAGAGTCAAGTTGCTTTTGAAATGATTGTTGAGGTAGTCCAAGGCTAACCGTATTCTGCTGGATTTCGATGTGCTTCAGAAAGAAAGCTCACTATTAACTTCAGTCACTAAATTAACTTTCGATTTTCCGGATTTATTAATTCTTTTGCTAAATTAAGTCAGAGTGTAGCGAAATTTATTACTTCTGACAAACTTTCAGTTTTCACACTACACGTGTCAACCTTCAGTTGCCACGCTTCTAGTGCTAATTATATGTGTAATAACCTTTCTTTTTCAGTTACTATAGTAATTGTCCTTAGGACAGGCGACCGTGATTTCCCCCAAATCTCAAATATCTAATTACCGCTAGTTAATTGTTGACGTAACGGCCGCACATTTACTTTCTTTATTAACTTTACCCCTTTTCAAAATTAATTTCCACCAGTTTCATTTGCATTTTTCCTTTCATTTAGATGTAACCCTTTCCTCCCTCTTTACCGACAGATTAACTTCGGTGACGATTGCTTTTCCAAAATTCCCATTAGGTACACGCGGTTTAATTTTTCACTGTCATTAAGGTCGATAAGTGAGGGGGAGGTTACAAACCTATGGACACTGTTAACCGCTGTGGACCTGATGCGGGGACAGCATGGTCTGACGACACTGAATGCGCTTAGTTGGACTACCGAATGACGCAGGCGTATAAAATCGCCACGCTCAATGTAAACAGAATAGTTTCGGAAGTAAAGTTACAATCTGTGAGGGACTACTTATATGCCGCCGACATTGACATAGCGATGTTACAAGAGGTAGTTACGACCAAAATAGCGGATGTGTACGGATATGGGGCGATCTTAAACATAGGCAATGAATGTGGAACGGAAATATTCTTCAAACACGGCATACCATGTACAGCAAAAGCAATACTTGAATCTGGACGAGGCATCGCTGCACAAATATATGATCTGCTTTTTGTTAATATATATGCTCCCTCTGGATCCAGCGGAAAAAGACCAAGGGGCAACCTGTTCCGGGACGAAATTGTCCCATTAATAACGGATCCTCGACTGCACATAATTTTGGGTGGAGATTTTAACTGCGTATTGCGTCCAGAAGATCAAGTCCCGAACTTCAACTTTTGTGAGGAGCTGTTGATGTTAATTAACGGACTAGATATGATAGATGCTTGGTGCCATCTTCGTCCGCACACCCGAGGATACACGTACGCATCCAATACTTCGGCAAGCAGACTAGACAGGCTGTATGTAACGAAAGGTTTTATTAATAATGTAACTGACCGAAATTTGGCCTCTTAACTTCTCGGATCACTGCGCGTTTCATATAACCGCGCAGCACACTAAACAAAAAACATTCCTGGGAAGGGGCGTATGGCAGCTAAACGTGTCACTTTTGGAGGACGCAGTACTGCAACAGGAGATCCATGATACATGGCAGCGTTGTCTTCGGACGCAATCCAGATATCCAACACGCATCATGTGGTGGCTACAGTCTGCGAAACCACAGATAACAAAATGCATCGCACGATATGGTCGCATGAAAGCGTACTGGCGAAAACGCACCTTGGAGTATCACTTTCTTTGCCTCCGCGAACTATATGATGACCCTATGGGATTAGTATCAAACAGCTCTAGAATAAAACGCACTAAAGCAAGAATAACGGTGTTGGTACGACAATCACTAGAGGGGAAAAAAGTTCGATCACGTCTTCCGATTGAACTGACGCAGGAGAATACGTCCGTATATCACGTGATACGGGAAGCCAAGAGAGGTAAACAAAAGTTACTCCACACTCTCAGTGATGAACAGGGGAACGAATACGATCAACAAGTCACAGTAAAAAACTACGTGGTGCAACATTATACAGATTTTTACGCCGCGTCGGCGACTGATGCAACGGCAAGTGAGCCGCTTTTATCCAACATTCAATCCACGGTCCATCCGACTGACAACGCCGACCTTGTAGCCCACATAACTGAGGAAGAAGTATGTGCCATAATCAAAGATTCGCCTACAATGAAATCTGCTGGTTTAGATGGCCTACCCATCGAATTTTATGCTTGTTTTTGCCACATCATAGGACCGGAATTCACCAAAATGTGCAATGAATTATTGGGAGACGTGCAGATGCCATCTCAGTTTACCGAAGGACTGATTGTCCTGATTCCCAAAAAACCACGTAGCACTACACTGAAGGATTTTCGACCACTAACACTGCTCAATTCCGACTATAAAATCTTCACCCGCCTCATCAACTGTAGACTGAAGACGGTACTGCCGAAAGTACTTGGCCCTTATCAAATGAGAGCTGTCCCAGGGAGATCAATGTCGAATGCATTATGTGAGTACAGGGACATAATATATTTGTCGTGGCTATGTAAATGCAATGTTGGTCTCATGTTTTTAGACTTCGATAAGGCTTTTGACCGCATCAGCCACCACTTTCTACTAACTGTAATGCAACGGATGGGATTCAGTGCTCATTTTATTCAGATCATACCCAAAGGTATAGTCGGAACTTCCTCTCGAATCAAAATTAATGGTCAGCTAAGTACACCAGTCCCGATCAAGCAATCAGTGAGACAAGGCTGCCCCCTTTCTATAGCACTATACGCAATCGCCGTAGAACCGTTACTGTTAACCCTGCATCACATGTTACAAGGTCTACAGGTGTTGGGTACAAAAACCTTGTGTCACGCTTATGCTGATGACATCAGTGTAGTAGTTAACACGCACTCAGAAATGGAAGTCGTTCAACAAATAATCCACCCTTACGCCACTTCTTCCGGAGCCAAACTCAATGAACACAAATCGAAAATTTTACCTATCGGACCCCATATGGAGACAATTCAAAGAACATGGCTACAAAGGACAGAGAAGACGAACCACTTAGGTATGATTCAAATGGCCAACCCAAGAGAGATGACAGTAGCCAACTGGGACCATAAACTAAATATATTCAGGGTTACTCTCCGTGAACACAAAACCAGAACGCTCAATCGGATACAAAGAGCTCTCTTGATTAACAACTATGTGCTAAGCAAAATATATTACATCGCAGCAGTGTTATCAGTACCCCAGGATACAGCGCAAAAGCTTTTAGCTGCAGCGTATTGGATCATATGGAGCGGAAACATCTTTAAAGTCACCATGCCAACCATAGTGTTAACCCGCGCCGCTGGTGGTTTGGGCGTCAAAGACATCAAGAACCAATGCACTGCCATATATATGGACCGAATCCGCAAAATACTGCAGACACCCCATCCGACAATTACGAAAACGTTATTCAACAGGTTAGTCCCAACGAGCAAAAAGGCCCCAGTCGATGTTGGTCGCATCAGCGCTCAACTCGATCACGTCCGGACTGGAAATGAGCTATATTCAAGATACTTCACAGCTGCTTAACAACCAGAAGGATCTATTATCACCTCACGAGACACCATAGGCAAAACCCAATGGAAGCGAAATATCCAGCGGTCAACTGGAGTAACGCCTGGAAAAACATTAACAATCCCATCCTCCACTCCAAAGTAATGTTCACATGGTATGACATTGTAAACGAGAAGGTCCCCACAGGTGAAAAGCTGCACAATATCAAAATGAAGCAGAGTCCGTACTGCGATCATTGCCGTACTGTAGATACCTTGGCACACATTCTCATTTGCCGAGACCAATATCACATATGGAACTGGACTAGAAAAAAACTCGCAATAATTACTAGAACTACAGACTCTGCTATAACACTTAAAGATGTACTTCAACCAGAATGGCATTTCTTTCCTGCAACAAAGCACAATAGCTACACTTGGATTATCGGCCAGTTTGCATATTTTGCAGTTACGAATACGCATGCGAGTATAGACGAGTACATACAGTATATAATGGAAGAGCACCACAACCTTAAAACGAGTCGAAAATACAAAGTTTTGTTTCAAAATTTCTTACTTCACATTTTGCCATAATGAAGCGGCAATTTTTGGTTGATGCACAACACTAAAGCGAGTCGATACTAATTTTGCTTCATTATAATTAAGTTGGCATTTATTTATTTATTTTTGTAGTACAGCAATCAAAGTGTCTCAGGAAAACTAATTTTGCCATAAGCTGTAACATAAAACAAGTCAAAAGTGCTTGCTTGATTTCGTGTTCTTCTGTTTTGCGGCTACTGGACAGTTTGTGACGGAAAGAAGATTTATTCAGTTTCTTTATGTATTATTAAAAAAAAAGAGTAGGTTAAGTTAGGGTGAATGTGGCGGTGGCAACAGATTTTTTTAATTTTTTTAATTTTTTATGTTAGATAGGATTTTGGGGGTGATATGGGTGATAGGGGCCAACGCCTGAAGTGGAAGAAGTCTAGGAAAAAAATCCTGAAAAAATACGAAAAAAGAAAAAAGGCAAGATATGAAAAAAAGGCAAGGTATGCTAAAAAAAAGAAAAGAAAAAAAAGTTGCGTAACAGTAAGCGTCGCGCAGTGTAGATAAGATGTCGCGAGTTCGAGTGCATTCACTGCTACATATTTAAAAACGCAATTCTGCTGTCTGCTGAAGTTATCATTATAATGTAACTTTCAACATAATTCCATTCACTTCTCAACCCAAAATAGTCGCATGTCAAAAAAGGGAGAACTTTCGCGACATTTCGTTCTTTTCAGGTTTAACAGACGCCCAGGCAGCAGATGCATCTCTAAACTTTTGTATTATATATGGGGAGAGCGCATCGTGCCAAAATACGTCAGAAGAGTATTTTCTACATTATCTGTCGTGTGGTAGTGGCATTTTATTCTTCTTCAAACTTTGCTTGACAGCTTTAACTCAGAACAAGTTTTCTACATGCATGTAAGCAATAAACTGCATGTGCATTGTCAGACTGTTATAGATAACATTAGAGAATTCGCATTTATCGTTGATGATTAATTTCTCTCTCACGTTTACTATTATTTTAACAACACTAAAAGAAACCTACGAAAATTGTGCACCGTATTATGAGAAATGAAATAAAACTAGCCATGATAACATTACGACGAAAGTCTGTTTTAATAAAACTGAGTATCTGTACACAAGCATGCGTCTATCGGCACGAATTGGTAAAATACTACTCACTTAAATTTCGATTGTATCTGTGTTTAATTGGTATGCTGTGTCATTCTCAAGAGATATGCAAATGTGGCATTTCGAAAATAAAGTTATGTATTCCTAGAAACCCAAAATTTTCTTTTCAGCAGCTGAAAGAGGCGTTACCTGTTGTGCAGCATTGTAAGTTTTTCACCATTGCACTATGAGTCGAAAGTATTTTCTTGCGATTTCCTTGTCTATGTTTGATCTGACTGCTTGTAGCACTTTCACAGAAGGGATAAAAATATTACACTCAGCGAGACTGGAACTGCGCACCATTACAGACGCATTTTAAAAGGTCAGCATATTACCACAGAGCCAGCGAAGCAGCATACATCTGGGATTCATCTTACGAAGCCAATGAGGACTAGAACTCGTAAACCGCTATTTAAAGGACGAGATTATTTGCGATTTCCAAGTGCAACGACTTTTCTGGGCTGAAAACTGTAAATTTACAATCTTTTGTTACACCTCAAGAAATAATAACGTAGATTATTGAATGGAAATGACAGGAAAAATCAAGTGAAATTTGAGGCTTAATTCCGTGCGCACCAGGAAGTAACTCGTCGATCACAGAGTTGCCAAACATACCTTGCCTTGTTGCCAAATCTCAGTAACAGTACCAGCAGGAAGAAAACGAACCGATGTGATCCTACAGCCGGCTGGTTGGCCTGGAATACGTAATGCGTCTGATTCGCATTTCTGTAACTAGGTTTAGGGATTGGAGCGTAGTTACAAATAATACTCAGAGCTGAGTGCAAACTAAATCAGTAACTCTCATAGTTGTTTTTATATTTCTTTCGGAAGTGTATTCAAAACTAAGAAACACATTCACGGACGTTTTCGTGCCTCGCTGATAGTTGAACACAACAAACAAATAAAAATAAAAAAACAATATGTGTGTGTGTGTGTGTGTGTGTGTGTGTGTGTGTGAGAGAGAGAGAGAGAGAGAGAGAGAGAGAGAGAGAAAAGAATGAAGAATGAGAGAGAGAGAGAGAGTAAAAAATTGTTGTAAAGAAATTGAATCATGATATATACAGAAAACTTTCATTAAAATGACACATTCCACATCATTACAAAATCTTGTATTCATGATCTACGGAACAAGTATTAATCTTATCTTATCTAATCTAATCTAATCTAATCATATTGCTGACTAGCCATGAAGAGTAATGAATTACCGAAATTTTCGCCAATATCAGTAATCAAATCTAAACATGAAAATAATACTACAGTTTTTGTAATAAACCAGGACTCCTATCAAGACCCTTTCATCCCTGTTAACTAACCACGAAAGATGTCTGATATACCTCCATTCAGAAGTAACAAAGTGTGCGTGCATTTAAAGATGAAGCGCATGACGTGAAGTTCTGTGATGGAGATACGAGCCCAACACGTAATCGGATTGTTAACTAAGTAAATAATAATGGCGCGTGACGAGGGCCTCCCGTCGGGTAGACCGCTCGCCTGGTGCAAGTCTTTCGATTTGATGCCACTTCGGCGACTTGCGCGTCGACGGGGATGAAATGATGATGATTAGAACAACACAACACCCAGTCCCTGAGCGGAAAAAATCTCTGACCCAGCCGGAAATCGAACCCGGGCACTTAGGATTGACAGTCTGTCGCGCTGACCACTCAGCTACCCAGGGACGTATCAACTAACTAAAATCAAATGTTACGTATCGGTTTTTCTTACCAGCCGCTAGGTGTCTGAATCTAAAATAAGGATACAAATTTTTGAGCCTGAGCCACCGCACACCTACCGTCCTCCTTTATCATTGATGAATATAGCTTAAGTATCAATTTCTTACTCATCAATAGTAAGATGTGTGCGTGTTTGACCAGAAATAACGACACCTATTGCGATTGTTGGCAACACTTGAACAGACATTAAAAATTCACGTTAACTTTCATTAGCAGGCCGGTGTGCACGTGATAGGGCTTGAAATGAAATTATGAATATTTTTGTACTGGATCAGGATTCGGACCCACGTACTTACGTGCGGAGGAGACCGAGAGAAGATTGCAGTCTTGGGAAAAAGAACGAAATGATTGAACTATACTGTTCCAAGAGATTCAGGTCCTCCAAAGACGAGATACGAATTCGAATCACAGTCCAGCACCAAATTTTTCAACGTCTCTAGTTCAGTCAAGTACAAGTAAAATATGAGCCCTGTTCCTTTAAATGGTTATCGGTTCATGAAATAAAATAAAATTTTCTAATGTAAGTAAGTTTAATGGCGACAGTATTTCTGTTTACCATGAGATCCGGCTATCTAATTTCCCAACGTAAACCGGCTCTGTTCAGTTGGTAATGAAGGAACGTGATGTTTAATGCGGATTCTGGATCATAACGTCTTTCTCTTGAGGTTACCAGAGGTAAAGTAAATGCCTGAATCCACGCATTGCACCTCTGATAGTTCGTTCCACCATACCATTGTGGCCACATTTCCCAGCCCCAGGCGTGTGCTGTAACGGATGATATGCTTAGCTTACAAAATTAGTCACGGTGTAAGAAATGCGAGAAATGGTTAAATAGAAGCAAGCTTCTGACGCGGAGATTATGCTATTCTCATGTCAGCAGGATGCAAAGACTCTTCTAGGCATCATAGCCTGGATGTGAAGCCATTTTGAAATTTTCACTAATTCAGCAAATTTCTTAGTTCGAGAAAATCCACTGTGATGTGTGAAGTTACCGGATGATTCGATTATAACCGTCATTATTACTTTCATTTTCTTCATACTGCTGCTGGAACACATGTGCTTGAAGATCGTTTAATGCCTTTTGGTCGTTATAGAAGTAGTTGCCCAAGAACAGGTTCTTTCCCTGTCTACGGAATCCTTTTCATGTTAATATCAAACACCAGCAATTACTCGTAGATTACATTAGAACTAAAGTAACTGATGAAGACGTGACTTGATAACAAACACGTGCTGCCTTTCTTCATTTACTTGCGCCTAGAAATGGCTGTCGAATACTGCCAAACCAAAAGCCAAGGTATCTTACTGCCTTCCGATATACGTCGCTGTCAGTTCTCCCATATGATTTGGTCGACGTAACCTGTTTCAAGTTGTCTATGACAGACAATGTTTTAGAAAATCAATTGTTTTCCTTTGCAATAAACAGAAAGATTTTCATTGTAAGCTATCCAAGTTCAAAATTTTTGCAATATTAGTTCAAATTTAATATTCGCTTCTATAGTGCAGGAAAGTATTTCACAGTTGCAAAACCCGCATCCGACTCATTGACCTTACACTTAGTCGCTCACCATCAATTCTAGCTCAGAGTGACACCAGTTTAAGTAACCTAATGTAGTGAAGATTGTTTGCCGGTGTTGTTTCTCACCGGAAAATACGCAGTTCACTCATTGGGCTCCATAAGTACACTGTAACAGTAATTTCTGTGTATATGCAGTGCATACGGATTGTATGATTTAGTGGTGCTCTCTCTTCCACTTCTGTATACAATATGCTTAACCTAAACGGACCCTTTATCATTATAGGCCCTGGGTAGTGCAACATCATACTGATAACAGTAATGTGCTTATACTGACAACCTCACTGTTCGTTTTACCTGATTTTTTAATCATTTAAATAAACAAAAGACCTTCCAGTGGGAGGTATTTCGTCCCCTTTTCCTTGTGTGAAATTTGTCAGTAAGCTGTTTACCTTCCAACCGGCGAAATTCGACAAAATAGGGCCAGTAAAGGATTCACAAATCACGATTTAGTGCCGTAAAGACGATTTCTTCAAACATTGTCATAACTGAAGGAATTTAGATTCTTCTTAAATCGTCTTATGCAGCAACGTTAGCCGGCCGATCTGGCCGAACGGTTCTAGGCGCCTCAGTCTGGAACCGCGCGACCCCTACGGTCGCAGGTTCGAATCCTGCCTTGGGCATGGATGTGTGTGTGACGTCCTTAGGTTAGTTAGGTTTAAGTAGTTCTAAGTTCTAGGGGACTGATGACCTCAGATGTTAAGTCCCATAGTGCTCAGAGCCATTTGAACCAGCAACCTTCACAGATATCTCAAACAGGAAAAGCTCTTTATCCAGGTACAAAGGGTGTAAATCAAATTTCCCACAGGTTGTGTCAGGTTGATCTTTTCGTCTGGTTGCACCCTGTAAGTATTTTGTCTAAGAGGTATCACAAGTAGTGTTCCTGTATCTGTGGGAATCATTGGTTGAAAACGAGTTTAACACCAATGGGTACAGTACTGCTAAATATTCAAAATGATTATCAACCTAAGTCCGAGTTCATCTACAAACTGAGGCGTATTTATCATATTGAAGCTAGACTGTTTATCCTCATCCTCCTTGAGTGGGCATTGGAAGGCGTTTACACACACGTATACAATACTATGAATGCTTCGAACGCTATAGTAAACGTTGCTGTCATAAACTAATTTTGTTTTTTTTTAAATTCTTCTGGGTCTTCAGCGTGCAGTATGTGTTGTAGATACAGTCTTAGACAAAAAAATTGACCCCGAGTCGTTCACGTAAGGTGGACAATACAGTCGTGCTCCCGTCAGAATTCTATGTCCGGCAATATGCTCGACCTGGCAACATTGTAGACTGCGGCACTTCTCGGAGGACGTCTTGACTGCAGTCTGAGTACATCACTCTTTACTCTGACCGTAGCCTTGAGGTAAAACGCGAGACTAGCTAATACGACGTCTGGCAACCGAAAGCACACGCCGACAAAAGTTATATCGCCCCTTTCCTCTCGGTGCTGAAGCTATGAGTGTAATTCAATCGGATCTACAATATATTTCTCTTTCTATCACATTGGTAATAACAGTTTGGTTCAACAATATTTTAGCGAGAGATTTCTTGGCCGACCATCTGCCTCTGAACATCGCACTCGTCTGAGTTCTCTGGGACCCGTTTGCTGCCTACCGGCGGGGGCTGAAGCATTGCACTGCCTCGCCTTCTGCTGACAACGTCTGCTCCACTCCTCACTCTCGGCGGTGTAAAGTGCTTTAATGTTGTTGAGTGGTGACCTATAAAATCTATCTGCGATTTGTGTTTCACACTCGATAGCAACGGAGGCACAAAACCGTTTTTATTTGATGAGTATTTTATTACAGTAGTATGCAATACATCAACGTGGCACAGAATTAATTTCATTGTTTCTGATACAGTGTGCTGTAATTAAAGTGTCACATCCTGTTCTTTTTCCTTTCACAGGAGATTCTTCAAATAATTTATTTTTGTCATGGATTCATGTGTGTTAGTCAAGGCACAGAGAATAAATGCAATGTAATGTGTTTGGTTTCTTTCCTTGATTCCCTATGGTAAATGGATGCAAAACATTGTGTCAATACCTTTCATGACCTGCTCTATAGTTACTCAGAGAAAGTGCTTGTTTTGAGGTCCATACATTAATTAATGGAGAAGTGAATGCTATTCAAAAGTGATATTTAAAATATTCAGTTGGATATTAATCATGATATTCCTTCTCTACCAAGTAGACATTAGGTTGAACCCCAATAAAGTTAGCAGTGGCGACATGTAGAAACCCATCACCAGTGACCTTCCTTATACTAGCTATTTATTTCTAGTGACGAAACAAACGCTATGTAGGGTCACAGGACACTTATTCCATCTTTTATCTGAGCTTCTGTGTGTCGTTAAAATTGGTTCTGAACTTGTATGCAAGCCAGACCACCCTTGACGCGGATTTTGATCCCCTCGTGACAATACAGCTAGACTACAACTTGTTGTTTGTTCAGAACTACAGATTCCTCAACGTCTCCACACATTGATCGTGAATGGGTTCGAATCCTGGCCCGCCACTTAAGTTGTCATTATGTATTATCAAGCTCTAGCATGAGAACACGTATCTGCTGGTGGATAATAATTTTGATTTGTAATGTATTTTCATGTGTTGTCAACACAAGCGATATCAGACGTTTTTGACTCTCAGTGAGACAAAGAACTATTTGCTAGGTCACTGTAAGTTCAAGGATGTTATTCCGAGCTGCTGATGGATAAAATTCCGTAGCTGACGTCTGTTTGTCTGTAGCCAACAACGATATGTGTGGGATTCGATTCCCAGTCAGCACTGAACTCTTCGTCATATTATTTCTAGTTCAAACATGCTCACATGTCGCTGCTGGTGTAACAAATCCATATTTACTGTTCGTTTTCTCTAGAATATAACAGCGATAGGTGCCGGGTTGGAGTCCTGGAAAGGGAAAATATAATTTTTCGTCTCTTCATTTCAGTTAAAACATCTAGGTACTGCTGAGAAAATCCGATATGTCACGGTTGATTGTGCTTCGATAACAACCCGATTAGGTTCTGGGATCGATTCCCTGTCCAACACAAAGTTTTACCTCACGGAATTTCAAGTAAGTTACTTGTGAAGAAGCAATATTTAACATCTCTCGCAGTTCCTTAACAGGGACAATAGATGCTGGGTAGAAATTCGCGTACGTAAAAAATATTTACGTTATGTAATTTAAAGTTGATGCCGGCCGGTGTGGCCGAGCAATTCTAGGCGCTACAGTCCGGAACCTAGCGACCACTACGGTCGCAGGTTCGAATCCTGCCTCGGGCATGGATGTGTGTGATGTCCTTAGGTTAGTTAGGTTTAATTAGTTCTAAGTTCTAGGCGACTGATGAGCTCAGAAGTTAAGTCCCATAGTGCTCAGAGCCATTAGAACCATTTTGAACTGTTAGTTTCCGCCAGTCACGAAATCTTTGCATAGTCTGCATGACCTGGGTTTGAATCCATATGAAGGACGAGACGGTTCGTCGTGTCATTTGAAGTTCATACATATTCTCTATTAGCTGCTCGTGAATAAATTTTTGATATCATTTTGCGTTAAATAGTAAGTACGGTATGTTACTTTGAAGAGGAAATCATGAATACGACGAACTTACTAAGTGCATTGCCTATCTGACGTAATAATAAGAGTGGTAACATTTCACTTACGTCATTTATTGTAATAAATGTGAGCTTACAAGCCTTAAGAACGGTCTTATCTGTGATACGGTGTTCCCTGATATTTGAGTCCGCAGCTCGTGGTCGTGTGGTAGCGTTCTCGCTTCCCGCGCCCGGGTTCCCGGGTTCGATTCCCGGCGGGGTCAGGGATTTTCTCTGCCTCGTGATGACTGGATGTTGTGTGCTGTCCTTAGGTTAGTTAGGTTTAAGTAGTTCTAAGTTCTAGGGGACTGATGACCATAGATGTTAAGTCCCATAGTGCTCAGAGCCATTTGAGCCTGATATTTGCAGTATCGTGGTATTACGTTACATATTGAGTTACTGCGATACAGAGCAGTGTTTTCTAGTGGTGACTTGTTGGAACCATTTTCAATAGTCAAACGACTGTACCAAGGAGCGATTAGAGGAACTTCTAGACAGCTGCGTTATGCGGGTTACATGTGAATAAGACAAAATGCAATTCAGGTCGTTCGGATACTTTTGATCACGACTGTACCTAATCGAAATAACAACCAGACTGTGTACTACGGCTATAACAAGCGTTCAATATTCATTCCGTATCATCATAAACCACCAAAAGTAGTTTCAGATTATAGCTAAATTTTGTGAATTTCACAAAATTCATTCTTGGCAGTGGGCATTATACTGATGAGAGGTTTAAACTGGTCACAGCCAACAGAGTGTACATCTAATCTTTCATTGGAGCAAAAATAACATAGGTATCGTCACATATTACAATATACCGACGATAAGTAGTAATTCTACACATTTTTTATGTAACAGAAATGACATACATCCGTATTATCAGCAACCTGCAACATTAATAGATTCACACGTCTGTCACGATGGTGTTTTGTAATATCTAGTGATACAAGTCTAATTTATTTGTTCTTTCTAAAAATGGCTCTGAGCACTATGGGACTCAACTGCTGAGGTCATTAGTCCCCTAGAACTTAGAACTAGTTAAACCTAACTAACCTAAGGACATCACAAACATCCATGCCCGAGGCAAGATTCGAACCTGCGACCGTAGCGGTCTTGCGGTTCCAGACTGCAGCGTCTTTAACCGCACGGCCACTTCAAAATGGTTCAAATGGCTCTGAGCACTATGGGACTTAACTGCTGTGGTCATAAGTCCCCTAGAACTTAGAACTACTTAAACCTAACTAACCTAAGGACAGCACACAACACCCAGCCACGGCCACTTCGGCCGGCTTTGTTCTTTCTACTACCGTCTACAGTCACCCATGCATAATCTGAATACTGGATGCCACAAATGTTTGTAGACACGTCTTTATCCAGTTTTTCGAAATGCGAAGCTGTTTGGGCTCTGCAGGGAACGATATATCGACAGAGCTTAATTTGTTTGTACATAGAATATATTTAGACACACATTCTGCATGCTTATGAACAAGATACGATAGCAAGCGACACTAAGTGGTCTGGCCTATGTAAATGTACCTGATCGGAATAGGAACCAGAGTGTGTATTATGACTGCAGCCTTCTACTGTATCCAATATGCAATCCCTATCACCATAAATCATGAAAGGGAGTTTGAATTTGTTCATTAAACTCATTTTTCATAGTATTGATGGGGACAATTTAATGTCCCATTGCAGTTGCATTTTTTTCATCAAACATTGATAGTAAAAATGGAAATAATGTAAACCGTATGCTTTTTCGATGAAAATTCAGTCATATATTGTAATTACTTTTGTGTTTTAAGAATTGCGTGAAAATTTTTATACAGGGTGGTCCATTGATAGTGACCGGGCAAAATATCTCACGAAATACGCATCAAACGAAAAAACTACAAAGAGTGAAAATCGTCTAGCTTGAAGGGGGAAACCAGATGGCGCTATGGTTGGCCCGCTAGATGGCGCTGCCATAGGTCAAACGGATATCGACTGCGTTTTTTAAATAGGAACCCCAATTTTTTATTACATATTCGTGTAGTACGTAAAGAAATATTAATGTTTTAGTTGGACCACTTTTTTCGCTTAGTGATAGATGGCGCTGTAATAGTCACAAACGCGTAAGTACGTGGTATCACGTAACATTCCACCAGTGCGGACGGTATTTGTTTCGTGATACATTATCCGTGTTAAAATGGGCCGTTTACCAATTGCGGGTAAGGTCGATATCGTGTTGATGTATGGCTATTGTGACCAAAATGCCCAACGGGTGTGTGCTATGTGTGGTGTCACCGCCAGACACCACACTTGCTAGGTGGTAGCCTTTAAATCGGCCGCGGTCCGTTAGTATACGTCGGACCCGCGTGTCGCCACTATCAGTGATTGCAGACCGAGCGCCGCCACACGGCAGGTCTAGAGAGTCTTCCTAGCACTCGCCCCAGTTGTACGTCCGACTTTGCTAGTGATGGTTCACTGACAAATTACGCTCTCATTTGCCGAGACGATAGTTAGCATAGCCTTCAGCTACGTCAATTGCTTCGACCTAGCAAGGCGCCATTATCATTTGCTATTTATCTTGTGATGCATGTAACGTCAGACCGATGTTCACCAATTATGGATTAAAGTTAAGTATTCCAGAAGTTACGTACCTTTTTTGCTAGTCTCTATTCCTTTAACTGTTCCAGACCTCACGCCAGCCTGCGTGAGCTTAAACGCGTGCCTTTCGGCTTCACCTCATAGTGGCTTGGCTGTCTTGCCAAGTCACAACACTGTGTGTGCTGCTCGGTATCCTGGACGACATCATCCAAGTGTCCGGACCTTTTCACCGGATAGTTACGTTATTTAAGGAAACAGGAAGTGTTCAGCCACATGTGAAACATCAGCCACGACCTGCAACAAATGATTATGCCCAAGTAGGTGTTTTAGCTGCTGTCGCGGCTAAACCGCACATCAGTGGCAGACAAATTGCGCGAGAATTGAGAATCTCAAAAGCGTCGGTGTAGAGAATAGTACATCAACATCGATTGCACCCGTACCATATTTCTATGCACCAGGAATTGCATGGCGACTACTTTGAACGTCGTGTATAGTTCTGGCACTGGGCACAAGAGAAATTACGGGACGATGATAGATTTTTTGCACGCGTTCTATTTAGCGACGAAGCTTCATTCACCAACAACGGCGTACGTAAACCGGCATAATATGCACTATTGGGCAACGGAAAATCCACGATAGCTGCGACAAGTGGAACATCAGCGACCTTGGCGGGTTAATGTATGGTGCGGTATTATGAAAGGAAGGATAATTGGCCCCCATTTTATCGATGGCAATCTAAATGGTGCAATGTATGCTGATTTCCTCCGTAATATTCTACTGATGTTACTACAAGATGTTTCACTACATGACAGAATGGCGATGTACTTCCAACATGATGGATGTCCGGCACATAGCTCGCGTGCGGTTGAAGCGGTATTGAATAGCACATTTCATGACAGGTGGATTGGTCGTCGAAACACCGTACCATGGCCCGCACGTTCACCGGACCCGACGTCCCTGGATTTCTTTTTGTGGGGAAAGTTGAGGGATATTTGCTATCATGATCCACCGACAACGCCTGACAACATGCGTCAGCGCATTTTCAATGCATGTGCGAACATTACGGAAGGCGAACTACTCGCTGTTGAGAGGAATGTCGTTACACGTATTGCCAAATGCATTGTGGTTGACGGACATCACTTTGAGTATTTATTGCATTAATGTGGTATTTACATGTAATTACGCTGTAACAGCATGCGTTCTCAGAAATGATAAGTTCACAAAGGTACATGTATCATACTGGAACAACCGAAATAAAATGTTCAAACGTACCTACCTTCTGTATTTTAATTTTAAAAACCTACCTGTTACCAACTGTTCGTCTAAAACTGTGAGCAATATTTTTGTGACTATTACAGCACCATCTATCACAAAGCGAAAAAAGTAGTCCAACTAAAACATTCATATTTATTTACGTACTACACGAATATGTAATACAAAATGGGGGTTCCTATTTAAAAAAACGCAGTTGATATCCGTTTGACTATGGCAGCGCCATCTAGCGGGCCAACCATAGCGCCATCTGGTTCCTCCTTCAAGCTAGACAAGTTTCGTTCTTTGTACTTTTTTCGTTTGACGCTTATTTCGGGAGATATTTGGCCCGGTCACGATCAATGGACCACCCTGCATAATAAACTTGTTATGTAGCGTATTTTTTGATGTTTTTTTTACTTCGTACTTTGACACAGTGCTAGCCCATGTCTGTGCTACTGAACTGCACTCACTGCATGTCATCAGAATCGTGCAGAGATATCTGACGCCCCTTCTCCTTCTCTCACATTCGAGGGTTGGATTCCCTCCCTTCTTCATCGAAGACTTTCACTGCCTGGGCTACTCTCAGGGTGCATCTTCGACGTGGAAGATCCCCACCATTTCCGTGCCGTGTCGTCTGTTCCCGCAACTACTGCTCGCCGTCCGGTCCTCCTCGCCGCCGCCGCCGCCTGGTCGCCGCTTGGTCGCCGCCTGCCGGTCCTCGCCGCCGCCGCCGCCGCCGCCGCCTACCGGTGCCCGCCTCCACCGCCATCTGGTCGCCGCCGCCGCCCTTCTCGCGCGCCGCCACAATGTCCCAACCCACTACCACTATCATTTTCACCTCTCCCTCCGCTGCTCCAACCACCATCACATGGAGCTCATCCTCCACCCCACTTCCCGTCCTTCCTTCTCTCCCTGTCCACCCTACCCCTGCGCCACTTTCGGCTGTAACCACCCCCAACTCCTTCTCCCCTATCACTGTCGCCCCATCGACAGCTACTGACTTTCCGCCGCTCCCTGCACCGCCTCCGGCGGACGGGCTCCAAGCCAGCACGGATCTCGGCTCGACGTTCCACAGTCTCTGTGACACCCACGCCCCCTCCGTCTGCGTCATCCGCTGCTCAGGGTGGTCCTGCCCCCCGCCATCTCCCCCTGCAACCCGTCCCCCTGCCCCCTCTCCACCCGGTCGTGACCACGAAACCTTCAAAGCGCCCGAATGTTGACCCTTCCCCCGAAGTCTCCTCCAAAAAAAACCCCAATCCCCGTGACCCACCCACCCCCATGGACGCGGCCCCGACCCCCGGCCCTGCCATGCCTGCCACCCACACCTCTGTCCTCTCCAATCCTGACCCTCTATTCCTCGATGCCCGCTCCCTCACCCTCGCCATCCGGAAATACTACCCCAATGCCCCCATCTCCCTTCTGATTCCTCGCAAGGACTCGGTCCTCATTAGATCCCCCAATGCTTCCTTCCACACCGATCTCCTCTCCCGCATCCCCCGTATCCAATTTGGCCAATGTGCAACCCTCACCCCCTACCACACCCCGTCCTCTCCCCTTCAGCCTCAACCTCCCCGACGTCCGCCAACCTTCACCACTGTGATCACGAAGCTTAGCCCCGTGATCACGGAGGCTGGGGTGTTGGCGGAACTCAACTCCCGGCCCGACATTGAAATCCGCTCAGCCTGTCGCATCTTCAATGATGCCGGGCCGACTTTTCTCGAGCGTATATTCAACGAATCCTCCTCCTCCATTGACCGCCTCCTCACCGAGGGAGCCCTCATCTACAATCGGCGCCATAAGGTGGACCCCTCCTGTTCCCCAGTCCAATCCTACCGCTGCCAACGCTGTCTCACCTACAACGACCACGTTACCTCTGCCTGCAAGAACCCCCCTACTTGTCCCCACTGCAAAGCTTCACATTTCCTCAAGAATTGCCCCAACCTCACCTCTCCCCCCTCCTGCAACACATGCAACGAACCACATCCTACCTACTCCTCGAAGTGTAAAGTGAAACCTCCACCAGTCACCCCTGAGCTCACCGTCCCTGTCCGTCCTGTTGATGACCCCATCCACCCCAACAACTCGCTCCGCCCTCCCCCTACTGCCGAGGACATCATCCGTTTCACCACCACTGTGCTCCAAAACATCCACCCTTTCCAGCACTCACACACTCTTTCCCAAATCGCCCTCGCTGCCCGTTCCATCTTCCATCTTACCACCTATGCCACCTACTCCCACAACCAGGCCCACTTCACCTTCACCCCCCTCACCACCCTCGTCTAACTCTGCCCTCCCATGGTACAACAACCCTACCGTATCCTGCACCACAACATTCGCTCCCTGCCCACCCGCAAACTCCTCTTCCTCCACACCCTCCGTCAGCACCCTGTGGATGCCTTCGTCCTAAATGAAACCTTCCTTCAACCCCGTATCTCCGTCTCCACGGCTCCTTACACCCTACACCGCACCGATAACCCGTACCCTCTGGCGCGTGGCAGAGTTGCTATAGGCCACCTTGAGCACCTCCCTGTCCGGCCCCAACCTCTCCTTAACAATCCTGCCGAGCATCTCACCCTCAGCCTCTTCTTCCCCACCCTTACCATCCCCTGTGCTACCATTTATGTCCGCCCTCGCACCCCCATCCCGTACGATTTCCTAGTCCACATTGACCGCACCTTCTCCACCTACGTGATTGCCGCCGACCTCAATATCCACAGCCGTGATCCTGCCGACCTCCAGCGGTGGCATCAGTTTCTCACCACTCTCCAGGGAGACCTGGTTCACCTGCCTCAGCACACCTGACCCAAATCCAACACCACTGCTGATGTGGTCCTTGCCTCTCCCAACCTCGTTGGGCGCATCACCGCAGATGTCCTTGACCTCATTGGCAGTGACCATGCTCCTGTTCTCCTCACTATCTCTAATGTTCGCCATCCCCGCAACACTCCTCGCCCTGACGTCCCTCCTAAACTTGTCCATGATTACTCCCATGCCAACTGGGATGCCTACCGGGACTCCATTCACACCCAGGTTGACGGCCACGACCTTACCCTCCAATCTCCTGATGACATCTCTCGCACTGCTGCCCTGCTGCACGAGACCTTGTCTGACGCCGTCGCCACCCATATCCCCACCAAAGCCATCCACCCTCACCGCCCCGCCCTGCCTCCACAGGCCGTCCTTCTCCTTCGAGAGTCTCGCCGCCTCTACCGCTCTTTTCTCTGCACTCGTGACCGGGATACACTTACCCGCCACCGGCAATTACAACGACACATCCGCAACCTGCTTACTGCGAAGAAACGCCGTGCCTGGCGCCAGACATGTACACAACTCAACACCACACTCCCCATAAACTCTTCCAAGTATTGGTCTGCTTTCCACCGCCTTACTGGCAACCGCCCCACCCCCCAGTACCCTCTCCTCCGTAATGACCGTCCCTTTCCTGACAACCTCAGGAACCACTTTGCCTCCCACCTTTCTGATGTTTTTTCCATCCCAGATGATCCCCACTTGGATTATTCCCTCTTCCCTGATGTCATGGACCGTATGAATACCTCTGTTCCTTCCATTGCTCCGAGCTTCCAGTACTTGGGCCGCACCCCACCATCTGCACTTAACACTCCCATCACTACACAGGACATCAGCCTCACATTCAGCACTAAACGCAACACTGCTTCCGGCCACAACTGCGTTACCTACCGCCACTTCAAACACTGCCCTCCCCCCTTCCTTTCAATCCTTGCCACCCTCTACAATATCATCCTTGCCACTGGCTTCTATCCCGACCTGTGGAAAACCTCCCGTATCCTGATGTTCTCCAAACCCAACAAGCCTCCATCTGATGCCTCTTCCTATCGTCCTATCTGTCTCACATCGGTGTTCAGCAAGCTCTTGGAATCCATCTTTTCCTGGCACATCCATCACCACCTCCATCAAAACCACCTCCTCCCCAACAACCAATGTGGCTTTCGACCTTCCTTCTCTGCTGATGACCAACTCCTCCGCCTCACTCATCTCCTCTCCCTCCAGCTTAACTCCCGTCGCTCTGCCATTTTTGTCTCCCTTGACCTCGAAAAGGCCTACGACCATGTCTGGCATCCCGGTCTCCTGTTTAAACTCCAAACCTACGCCCTTCCTATCAACTACATCCGTCTGGTGGCCTCCTTCCTCTCCCACCGCCCCTCTTATGTTATCATCCATAATGCCAATTCCCACACCTTCTATCCCTCTGCAGGTGTGCCCCAGGGCTCTGTCCTCTCCCCTCTCCTCTACCTCCTGTACACAGCAGATATGCCCAAACCCCCCCCCCCTCCAGTACACCTCTTGCAATATGCTGATGACACCGCATTCCTCGCCCTCGCTCCTACCCTCCACCAGTCCCAACGCCTTCTTCAGAATCACCTTTCGCTGCATGGTGTGACCAGTGGCTCCTGAAACTCAACCCTTCCAAGACCCAGGCCATCATTGTAGGTTGTACCACTCGCTCCTTCTGGCTCCTGGATTTCTCCCTTACTGTCTGCGCCCGTCCTGTCCGCCTCACCCCCACCCTCACCTACCTTGGCCTCACCATTGACCGTCACCTCACCTGGATCCCTCATCTCCGCTCCATCCAATCCAAAGCCCACAACCGCCTCTGACTCCTCAAACTCCTCTCTGGCCAGACATGGGGGTTGCACCCCTCTACCATCCTCCACACCTACAAATCCTTAATCTGACCCATCCTCTGTTATGTCAGTCCTGCCTGGATATCTGCCCCCCCCCCAAATTCTATAAGTCCCTCCAGATCCTTGAGCGTCATGCACTCCGCCTCGCCTTCCGTATACGCCTCCCGTCCCCCACGCGGATCCTCTATGATCTCATTCCTTTCCCCCATCTGCTCCTATTCCTCGAACATATTCGCATCCTCTACACCTCCCGCCGTCTTGGACCCCCTCACCCCATGGTTGCTCCTCTCCTCTCCCATCCCCGCCCCCTGCCACGTCTTCACCGTTGTGTCCCCCCAACTCTCCATCTCTACACCCTACATCTCCTTTACCAAGGTGGCTTTCATCAACTCCCCCTCCCAGATGATGCCCTCTCTCCCTCCATTTATCCTTCCTATCATCTCTGATCCTCACCCCCCTCCTTTCCTCCGTCCTTTCCCTGGGCTCCCTCTTCCTCCCCCCCTTCCATCCTGTGTTTTCTCCCCGCCTACCCTCTCCCTATCTCCTTTCTCCCCCCCTCCCGAGTCCTTTGTCCTCCCCTCCTCTGCCTTCCCCACTCCCTGGCACGTCTGCTCAGCGCCCCCCCCCCCTCTTATGTATCCTCATCTTCCATTGGTTCCTTTCCCCTCTCCCCCTTCACTTTTCCTCTCCTTCCCCCCCTTTTTCCCGTCATCTGACCAGTTTCCCTCCACCTGTTCTCGGGTGTGGTAAGTCATATTTGTGCCAATTTTTTCGTGCAGTTTTTAAGTGAGTGTTCAGTATTGTGCGTCTTTCCACAGTGTTGCGAACAGAAATCCTGCTGTCGCTGGGTGTGCTTTTTATCTCTCTTGCGAACAGATCCCAGACTGTCGCCGTGTTTCTTAATTGTCTGTCTATTATTTTTCTGCTTCCTGTGTATTTTATTAGCATCATCCACCCTGTGTCTTATGTTTTAAGCTCCAGAATTTTCTGCCATTTTACCTTTAAGTCACCGATTTTATCGCCAACTGTTATTATTTTTTTATTATCTTCATCTTTTTACAACAAATACTGTAGGCTGAAGAGCGGCGTAAGAAGCTGCTGCCAGCCCGCCCCTTTAGGGGGAATCGAAACTCAATAAAGGAAAAAAAAACTCATTCTCTCTGCCGTAGCACCTCCTTGTCTCTCTGCCTGGAAGCAGCAGGCATAGGGCATAGGAAATTCATTACAATTTCTGGGGAAACTGGCAAGGAACACGTGTGCTTAAGGATTATACAGTATATTTGACGTATGAAGTATCGAGATATTTGTGTGTTAGCGCCATTTTACGTATACAATGCATATCTTTTGACATTGGAACCATTTTAATGTTAGGCCAAGAGAAGTATGTATGTGTACGTAAATAATGCATCACATTGACCTTGGCTTCACTTTAATAATGAGTCAGGGGTAACGGACACAGAATGATTCCTTTACCACACGTGTGTTCAAATAGTACAACATTTTCTGACATATGAAGCACAGAGAGAATACTGTAAGTACAGAATTTTGTTACTTAGAGTGACTCCATTTTTGTCCGCAGCTCGTGGTCGTGCGGTAGCGTTCTCGCTTCACACGCCCGGGTTCCCGGGTTCGATTCCCGGCGGGGTCACGGATTTTCTCTGCCTCGTGATGGCTGGGTGTTGTGTGCTGTCCTTAGGTTAGTTAGGTTTAAGTAGTTCTAAGTTCTAGGGGACTTATGACCACAGCAGTTGAGTCCCATAGTGCTCAGAGCCATTTGAACCAATTGTGTGATTGGATTGAAGAGTTCCTAGATAACAGAACGCAGCATGTCATTCTCAATGGAGAGAAGTCTTCCGAAGTAAGAGAGATTTCAGGTGTGCCGCAGGGGAGTGTCGTAGGACCGTTGCTATTCACAATATATATATAAATGACCTTGTGGATAACATCGGAAGTTCACTGAGGCTTTTTGTGGATTATGCTGTAGTGTATCGAGAGGTTGTAACAATGGAAAATTGTACTGAAATACAGGAGGATCTGCAACGAATTGACACATGGTGCAGGGAATGGCAATTGAATCTCATTGTAGACAGGTGTAATGTGCTGCGAATACATAGAAAGAAAGATCCTTTATAATTTAGCTACAATATAGCAGGTCAGCAACTGGAAGCAGTTAATTCCATAAATTATCTGGGAGTGGGCATTAGGAGTGATTTAAAATGGATTGATCATATAAAGTTGATCGTCGGTAAAGCACATGCCAGACTGAGATTCATTGGAAGAATCCTAAGGAAATGCAATCCGAAAACAAAGGAAGTAGGTTACAGTACACTTGTTCGCCCACTGCTTGAATATTGCTCACCAGTGTGGGATCCGTACCAGATAGGGTTGATAGAAGAGATAGAGAAGATCCAACGGAGAGCAGCGCGCTTCGTTACAGGATCATTTAGTAATCGCGAAAGCGTTACGGAGATGATAGATAAACTCCAGTGGAAGACTGCAGGAGAGACGCTCAGTAGCCCGGTACGGGCTTTTGTTGAAGTTTCGAGAACATACCTTCACCGAGGAGTCAAGCAATATATCGCTCCCTCCTACGTATATCTCGCGAAGAGAAGATGAGGATAAAATTAGAGAGATTAGAGCGCACGCAGAGGCATACCGACAATCTTTCTTTCCACGAACAATACGAGACTGGAGTAGTAGGGAGAACCGATAGAGGTATTCAAAGTACCCTCCGCCACACACCGTCAGGTGGCTTGCGGAGTATAGATGTAGATGTAGATGCAGATAGTCTAACATTATAGTGTGTTTTAATTGCAGAAACATGTAGCCTTTGGAGTGCATTTGCTTATGTTTTCTCTTACCAATATCTTCTTGGTACTGATACCAGACGCTAGAACAATAATTTAGAAGTGATAGCACAGGTGATTTACATAAAATGCTTCAAGCTCCGTCCGTCTGGAGCTCCATCATGCATAAAAACCATCTGTTCCTTCTTCTTCTTCTTAATCGTCTGCTATTACATCGCAACACTTCCACATCTACTATACACCAATAAGGGCGCTAACCTCCTCGAGATGCACGCATTTGGAGAAATCTAACGCAGTTGGATGTGTACTGTGAGTAAGAGTGGTACTGAACAACAGTTACAGACTCAGCTCACTCTGTTCTTTCATGAGACACGGAATGGAGCATTCTACTTTTGGTCAGCTGCAGAGAAGGTTGGTCAAAGACAATGCGAGGACATCTTTCAATCTCTAACTTTATACTAAGAGTGCAAGAACGCTCTGTGACCTCCATCCGCATAGAGGAAAGTAGCAAGTTACGCTTTATGATCAAAATGCTAGAAATATGTAGATCGCTGTCTGTTATACCTTGGAGTATATGTTCGAGAATTAATAATGAATTGACGTTAATCTACCTACATTCGCAGTTATGTGCATGGTACTCACAAAGTATAAGGGGGTCGGTTTAGCGATGATACAGAAATTGGGGAGCATGGTGGTACATCATTGGTTAGTGTTGAAATTACGGTAAAAATACTAAAATTGATTCCACTACCGTGATGCTTGTTATTACAGTACATTGATAGTGTCTTTTCCATTCCATCCATCCACTGCTCTGCTGTTGATTACGACATAATGACTGACTGACATCAGGCTTGTTTGAGATGAAGATGCAGCCTCGGTGAAGGGGCAGTATCTTCTGGTGATGGCTATCACCCGCATACATGACTGCAATATGAGGAATCAATCGAAACAGAAGACACCGAGCTATCAGCTATCCCATCACTGTACAAGATGAGTTTAAATGTAGAGGCCATCAGTCACCTTTGGACAGCTGCGCTCCACAACGCCGCAAAACTCTTCTAGTTCCCGTATGTTGTGACTGTCTTTTATTTAAAATAACAGCAACATAATTTAGACCATGTGACGACTAGTTTTCTGAGAGAGCCAATCGCTCGAAATATGTTAATGTCAGTTTAGAACCTGATTGAGACCTTGAAGTCATGGTGGAGAAAACAAGATGTATGGTGGTATACAAATGTGTGTCATACACTGCTTGGATGGGTTACAGCAGAAGAAAAACAATGTATCAAACAACAAAATAGGGACCCTCTCTTGCAACTGATAAAGTCCTCCTGCAGTACAGCTAATGACACTTTACACTGGTCTGTGTAGGCTTCTTCAATCACTGAGTGGGTCATTAACTGTATATTTAATGGGGTCAGTGCATATGCTCGATACCAGCACACAGACAGTATTTGTTTTTGATACATATATCTTATCGAGTTCTCTACCGGACGATGTTAACCGAGTTTTTATAGTTTGTAGTTGTTTATTCTCTGTTGGATGGTACAACTTAACAATAATAGACAGAATGTTTGGGTGACAGACATGAATGCACCCTGAGACATGCATATCTCCTTCGGACTGCAGTTCCTTTATGTAGTTTGGAGACATACAGAAATGCGGTCCTTGTCCTTTAGAAACGCTCCATAACACCACAGAACTGTTCCAGTATCCATATGTTGAGACTGTCTTTTATTTAAAATCATCCAGTGTGTGTGTTGTGGGAGAAAGCTTCGTTTGGCATTGGTCTTACACATTGTACACTATTGGCAAAGCTACAGCAACATGTTCCCATTTTCTCCAAGTGATGAAAACACGGTCCAGTCGCAGTAAAAAGCTCACTGTGCTTCTACGTGGGTTGCAGAAGGTGTTAAATATAGCGCTCTACAACTTCTGATCACTTCTGACTTGAAATGGAACGATCACTTAAACAAAGCAGCAGAGACTGAGGAATAGGTACAAGATGTGTAGGGGGTGCCTAACAAATCACATTAGAGTTTTACTGTAGCAGATAAGTTTGAAAAAGGTGACTCGTTTTGAGATATGAGAGTGCCACAAATGTGATTCACTAGTGGCTGTGATCATTAAAAGACATCTCCATAGGATGCAACAGCGGTACGTGATTGAATGGAAAGACTTGGTTCCAAATCACATTGTGACGGTACAGACCCCGTTACTAGGTGAATAGGTCCAGTATGCAAGGATTGCTTTGTGCAGAGCGAGCACGCGGTGTGGTGCGCGATTCGCGGAAGCGCGTGGCGCGCCCGCGCGACATTTGCAACGGTCGGTGTGATGTCTCTGCCGCCGGGCGACCACGTGGCCCACAGCTTGGGGCATCGTTTGGTGTTTCGCGGCAGTCACATACCTCTTGCTTAATATTAAAATGTAGCCAAAGCTATGCTCTATATACTTCTGGCATAATATTCAAACGACTCAAAAGTCAAAGGTATGTACTGTATACGTAAAAATACGAAGGATAGGACGTGGGGTATAATGCACAATTGGTTTGTGTCTATCATCTTGGAGATTTTGTAATACTGAGCTATGCCTGACTGGAGATTGGGAGGGGGGAGAGAGGGGGAGGGGGTGTGAATTTCAGTGTACCTCAAAAATAATGTAATATGACACTCACTTATACACTACGCTCTGATTGGGTGGAAAGAGGATCGGGGTAGGGTACAAAACACACAATTGGTCTGTTTCCATCATCTCGGGCTATAAATACTGCGCTATGACTAGCTGGAGTTATGGGGGAGGGGAGGCGGAAAGGGAGAGGGTTTTTAAATTTTTTATTAACACAATTAGGCAATTTCCGTCATCGTTGTTACCGTTGTATAACTGGCTAGAGATAAGGGAGTACTGCACTGCGTGATTGGTTGGAGATAAAGGGAGGAGAGGGGCTTTCAAAAGTTCTCTCTAATGTAATTTCACTGTTTCCACCATCTTGCATTTTTCATTGGCTTTTTCATATTTAATACTGCACTTGGATGGAGATAAGGACATGTCGTGGCTTCCCACTTATAAGGATGATGATTTCACTGATAACTTTTGTGAACCATCGTCGCCAGTTTTGTAAAGGACTCATCGCTACTGCCGTGCAGGCCGAGTTGTCACTGTTGTTACGTTAGACCAAGTTTGTGAGTTCACCGTTAAGACAATTTCTCCCTGCGGCTATGCTCCAGCAAATTAGTAATAAAGTCACACAAATAAATTAAAAAGGTTTACTTATCTTTGTGACTTGTCGAATAATGATGTCTGTAACACTGCAGGTTATTGTTCTTGTGGTCTTCAGTCCTGAGACTGGTTTGATGCAGCTCTCCATGCTACATTATCCTGTGCAAGCTTCTTCATCTCCCAGTACTTACTGCAACCTACTTCCTTCTGAATCTGCTTAGTGTACTCATCTCTTGGTCTCCCTCTACGATTTTTACCCTTCACGCTGCCCCCCCCCCCCCCCCCCCGGTACTAAACTCCTCTTCTCCACAATTCTATTCAATACCTCCTCAATAGTTATGTCATCTACCCATCTAATCTTCAGCATTCTTCTGTAGCACCATATTTCGAAAGCTTCTATTCTCTTCTTGTCCAAACTATTTATCGTCCATGTTGCACATCCATACATGGCTACACTCCATACAAATACTTTCAGAAACGACTCCCTGACACTTGAATCTATACTCGATGTTAACAAATTTCTCTTCTTCAGAAACGCTTTCCTTGCCATTGCCAATCTACATTTTATATCCTCTCTACATCGACCATCATCAGTCATTTTGCTCCCCAAATAGCAAAACTCCTTCACTACTTTAAGTGACTCATTTCCTAATCTAATTCCCTCAGCATCACCCGACTTAATTCGACTACATTCCATGATCCTCGTTTTGATTTTGTTGATGTTCATCTTATACCCTCCTTTCAAGACACTGTCCATTCCGTTCAACTGCTCTTCCGAGTCCTTTGCTGTCTCTGACAGAATTACAATGTCATCGGTGAACCTCAAAGTTTTTATTTCTTCTCCATGGATTTTAATGCCTACTCCAAACTTTTCTTTAGTTTCTTTTACTGCTTGCTCAATATACGGATTTAATAGCATCGGGGAGAGGCTACAACCCTGTCTCACTCCCTTCCCAACTACTGCTTCCCTTTCATGTCCCTCGAGTCTTATAACTGCCGTCTGGTTTCTGTACAAATTGTAAATAGCCTTTCGCTCCCTGTGTTTTACCCCTGCCACCTTCAGAATTTGAAAGAGAGTATTCTAGTCAACATTGTCAAAAGCTTTCTCTAAGTCTACAAATGCTAGAAACGTAGGTTTGCCTTTCCTTAATATTTCTTCTAAAATAAGTCGTAGGGTCAGTATTGCCTCACGTGTTCCAACATTTCTACGGAATCCAACCTGATCTTTCCCGAGGTCAGCTTCTACCAGTTTTTCCATTCGTCTGTAAAGAATTCGCGTTAGTATTTTGCAGCTGTGACTTATTAAACTGATTGTTCGGTAATTTTCACATCTGTCAACACCTGTTTTCTTTGGGATTGGAATTATTATATTCTTCTTGAAGTCTGAGGGAATTTCGCCTGTCTCATACATCTTGCTCACCAGATGGTAGAGTTTTGTCAAGAATGGCTCTCCCAAGGCTGTCAGTTGTTCTAATGGAATGTTGTCTACTCCGGGGGCCTTGTTTCGACTCAGGTCTTTCAGTGCCCTGTCAAACACTTCACGCAGTATCACATCTCCCATTTCATATTCATCTACATTCTCTTCCGTTTCCGTAATATTGTTCTCAATATCATCGCCCCTGTAGAGACGCTCAATACACTCCTTCCACATTTCTGCTTTCCCTTCTTTGCTTAAAACTGGGTTTCCATCTGAACTCTTGATATTCATGCAAGTGGTTCTCTTTTCTCCAAAGGTCTCTTTAATTTTCCGGTAGGCAGTATCTATCTTACCCCTCGTGAGATAAGCCTCTACATCCTTACATTAATCCTCTAGCCATCCCTGCTTGGCCATTGTGCACTTCCTGTCGATCTGTTTTTTGAGGGTTTTGTATTCCTTTTTGCCTGCTTCATTTACTGCCTTTTTGTATTTTCTCCTTTCATCAATTAAATTCAGTATCTCTTCTGTTACCCAAGAATTTCTATTAGCCCTCGTCTTTTTACCTACTTGATCCTTTGCTGCCTTCACTACTTCATCCCTCAGAGCTACCCATTCTTCCTCTACTGTATTTCTTTCCCCCATTCCTGTCAATTGTTCCCTTATGCTCTCCCTGACACTCTCTACAACCTCTGGTTGTTTCAGTTTGTCCAGGTCCCATCTCCTTAAATTCCCACCTTTTTGCAGTTTCTTCAGTTTTAATCTACAGTTCATAACCAATAGATTGTGGTCACAGACCACATCTGCTCTTGGAAATGTCTTACAATTTAAAACCTGGTTCCTAGATCTCTGTCTTACCATGATATAATCTATCTGAAACCTGTCAGTATCTCCAGGCTTCTTCCATGTATACAACCTTCTTTCATGATTCAAGAACCAAGTGTTAGCTATAATTAAGTTATGCTCTGTGCAGAATTCTACCACGCGGCTTCCTCTTTCATTTCTTTGCCCCAATCCATATTCACCTACTACGGTTCCTTCTCTTCCTTTTCCTACTGTTGAATTCCAGTCAACGATGACTATTAAATTTTCGTCTCCCTTCACTACCTGAATAATTTCTTTTATCTCATCATACATTTCATCAGTTTCTTCATCATCTGCAGAGCTAATTGGCACATAAACTTGTACTACCGTACTAGGCGTGGGCTTCGTGTCTATCTTGGCCACAATAATTCGTTCACTATGCTGTCTGTAGTAACTTAACAGCACTCCTATTATTTTTATTCATTATTAAACCTACTCCTGCGTTACCCCTGTTTGATTTTGTATTTATAACCCTGTATTCACCTGACCAAAAGTCTTGTTCCTCCTGCCACCGAAATTCACCAATTCCCACTATATCTAACTTTAACCTATCCATTTCCCTTTTTAAATTTTCTAACCTACCTGCCCGATTAAGGGATCTGACATTCCACGCTCCGATCCGTAGAACGCCGGTTTTCCTTCTCCTGATAACGACGTCCCCTTGAGTAGTCCCCGCCCGGAGTTCCAAATGGGGGACTATTTTACCTCCGGAATATTTTACCCTAGAGGACGCCATCATCATTTAACCATACAGTAAAGCCGCATGCCCTCGGGAAAAATTACGGCTGTAGTTTCCCCTTGCCATCAGCCGTTCGCAGTACCACAACAGCAAGGCTGTTTTGGTTAGCGTTACAAGACCAGATCAGTCAATCCTCCAGACCGTTGCCCCTGCAACTACTGAAACGGCTGCTGCCCCTCTTCAGGAACCACACGTTTGTCTGGCCTCTCAACAGATACCCCTCCGTTGTGGTTGCACCTACGGTACAGCTATCTGTATTGTTGAGGCACGCAAGCCTCCCCACCAACGGCAACGTCCATGGTTCATGGGGGGGGGGGGGGACACACTGCAGGTAATGAATGCAAAAGAGGCCCTCAATGGCTAAGTGCAAATAATCGTAGGTAAACGTCTCAGTACGTAGCAAATACAATTTACAACACTCTGTTCACTTCTAAGAGTTCATTAAACGACGTTCCATGTCTATGTCAGCCCTGGACGATGATCTACAACCAAGTGGGCGAGCCCTTGTGGGGCGACGATTTATTGGGAAAATATGGTTGCTGTATAAAAGTTTGAATGTAAAATCAGTTCCTATTATTTTTAATGTTATTTATGCTGTCTTTCGCCGTTCTCAACACTGGCTCTCTAATTACACTTTAGCAACCAGAAAGTGATTTAACAAAACGTGAAGCCTGTAATTAGAATTCCTAGTGCCCACTTCATCTGAGAATACAATTATAGCTGCAGCTTATAGCTCTGAGGAAATTAGGAGATTGTCCGGGATTTATAATCAAAAACGATATTCCAAAATAGTTGAGTGTATTCTAAAAGTCACAGATGAAAAACACAAGTATCCATAAAACCTAATTAACAGAGCAGTTCAGAGTCTAATGCGCTGATGCAACTATAAATGTCCGAATTAAATGTTGAAATGAATGCTCGCCATAATTTGATGATAATATTTCATCAAACGCCACGCTAAATAATTAGTAGAATGTCTGTCCCGCGACGGCACGTGAAAATACGACAATACGCAAACTGAAGCTAGATAATGAAAATCATCCCAGAATTAACACTTCACTCGCAAATGATTTCATGGTTACGGGTATCTCGAGTAACTTAATACGGCATCCGAGGCTGTTTGTAGCAGTGATATTACGCGACGCGACTCCCGACACAGATGGCGTGTTATTCAGCGTCTGGAGAGAACTGGGGCCTTGCTTCCTCGCGCAGCGTTCTTATATATAAAGCCACGGTGCGGACGGCTAAGGGAACGCCTGATCAAATCGGCTCTCCCGACTAGCCGCTGGGCTAGTAATGCACCACTTTAAGTTACCTAATAAATCATAGCTTCTCTTGCTGATGGCCGATGAAGCTCTTAATATAAATGTGCATTCAGCACACAGGTAAGTATTGATAATAAAATTTTGACGTGGCTAAGTTAAATATTTTGGGCGAGAGAATTAATTTAATTACATTGCACGCAGTAGATGAGCTCTGAACTGGCCCTTTGGAGATACGCTATCGCTATAATTTTATAGGTATTCAAATGAAACTTTTCACATCTTCATAGCTATAGCGGATCTCCAACCTATTTAAATCTAAACATCCTAGCCTTATTTATTAGCCTACTTAATCTATCTTGCTTCCTTAAGTTTTGAGACGAAAACCAGAAAATCATGAATTTCCACTAAAATCTTAATTTGTGAAATCCAAAGTACTGTTTTTATTAAATTATTATGAAAGATGAATCTAAATATAAATTTTGAAGTCTCTAGCTCTTTTCTGTTGCGCCAATGATTTTTACAGAAAACGTCCAAATTTCGAAAATGGCTAAAGTTATCGAACTGATATTCAACACACATTAATTTAGTATTACTCCTGCCATGCTAGAAAAGTTTTAGGTTATTTGCTAATTTTTAAAGTATTGCGCAACATTTATGACGTCAGAGCTAGTTACAGCAGACTGGCTGGCACACAATGGAAAGACTGATGTGAATTTACTACAGCGTGAGTAGGCTACTTCCCTACACCCTGCTCTTCTATCTCACGAGTAGGCTTGTCGTCCGGTCATTGGCGGATTGTACTAGGTCGTAAATTGGCCGAGGGAACGTCGATATCTTCATCCTGAGCGCCGCCCGTGGCGCTGGAGGAACTCGCGGAAGTGGCGAGTCTGTATGGCACTGCCACCAGCTCGCATCGTTGCGCCTGTGCTGCTGTTTCCCTGGCTATATCTTGTTCGGACGACACTCCAATAACAGCGATGACGTCACTGGTAAGACTGATTACGTCGTTAGGTCAATCTATGTTACACGATGTCATAGATGTATGCTACTTAGGACGAAAGACGTCTACGGAGAGCAGCTTATCGTACGGTGCACGATTTCCGTTGTGGAGGAGCTGATACGGACGAATCGTGTTCACCACAAGTGACATTGCTGTTGAGCTGCCGAAATGCGAAGGAACTGTGCATGAAACAATCCACGAGATGCTCCGTTATTGCAAAGTTTTTGCACAGTAGGTGCCCAAGCATGTTTCAGAGAATCAGAAGAGGCGAGAATGGGTGTTTGCCTGGTCCATCTGTTGAGAAACGGTGGGCAAGAAACGTATTTCATTACTCAGATTGTATCAGGTGGTTAAGCGTGATGTTACCACTTCTACCCTGACTCCAGACGGATAGCTATGAAGTGGTGGCATACAGGCTTCCCTCGTCCAAAACAAGCTCACTCTGCTTTGAAGCTCAGCTTCATTTGCGACGAAGAAAGACCTCTTCTCGCCGCGTGACCACCACGTGATGCTACAGTTAACGCTGAGCAGTATTGCAATACGTGGCTGAGGCTCAAACGGGCCATCGAGAACAACCTCAAAGGGCAAGTTATCGAGTATTCGGTGCTTCTCCAGGACAACGCTAAGCCACGTGTGGCCATGGAGACTCTCGAGATTCTTCAAAAATTTCGATGGGCGGTCCTGAAACTTCCTCATTACAGCCCAGGTGCCCGCCTGGTATGCCGTGAGGTCTAACGCACGGGTTTCCGGGCGAGAAGGAGCGCCTGGTCCCCTGCACGAATCCGCCCGGCGGACTTCTGTAGAGATCCGGTGTGCCGACCAGTCTGTGGATGGCTTTTTGCGGTTTTACATCTTACATGGCGAATGCGGGCTGGTTCCCCTTATTCCGCCTCAGCTACACTATGTCGGCGATTGCAAACAAGTTCTCCACGTGCGCGTACACCACCATTACTCTACCACGCAAACAACATAGCGGCTACACTCGTCTGTTAGTCGTCGTGGGGTTGTGGACCACTGCAACTTCTGCGGGGACGGAGACTCCGTCGTTTCTAGGTCCCCGGTTAACATACAATACAGCCCAGGTGTTTGACTCACATAACTTCGGCCCCTTAAAACAACCTCTAAAAGATCAATAGTTCACATGCAACAAGGAAGTGCAGCACACCGTGGAAAACTGGATTCGTCAGCGCCCAGGAGTTTCTACATTAAAGCCAGCCACTCCCCTCCTACACGCTGGGGAATCGTGTGTCAATGTCAATGGCAATTATATATATTTGTACTGTTCCACACAAGTTGTAATCATAATACTAATGTTACAATTTCTTTGCATATAACTGTAGTCCCCTTTTTCTATATTAGCAAATGAAACACTATGAGCTGAAGACGAGTTTTGCTGTTTGGGCATCAAAATAACTGACGATGACACGAGTAACAATGATATAAAGTGCGGAATTGAAATAGAAAGGAAAGTATTTCAGGAAAAAAAATTGTTAATATAGAATATAAATTTGTTTTGGGAGGTCTTTCCAGAATTTTTTCTCTGGAGTGTACCGATTTATGGAAGTGAAAGGTGGACGATAAACAATTCAAACAGTAAGCTAATAGAAGTTTTTGAAATGTGGCGATACAGACGTGCCGGTCGGAGTGGCCGAGCGGTTCTAGGCGCTACAGTCAGGAACCGCGCGACCGCTACGGTCGCAGGTTCGAATCCTGCCTCGGGAATGGATGTGTGTGACGTCCTTAGGTTAGTTAGGTTTAAGTAGTTTTACGTTCTAGGGGACATATGACCTCAGAAGTTAAGTCCCATAGTGCTCAGAGCCATTTGAACCATTTTTTTGATACAGACGAATATTGGATGGATGGCTGCTATGACTAATGCAGGGGTTCTGAATCGAACTGGGAAGGAAAATTATTTATGGAGAATCTGACCAAAAGAAGAAATAAGTTCGTAAGATGAATCTTGAGGCATCAAGGTATCGTCTATTTGATAATGCGGAGAAAATTCAGGGGTAAAAAATTTAGGAAACTATGGTTCAGATGGACACAGGTTGCATTAGTTATGCAGAAATAAAGAGCCTTGCGTAGGATAAACTAGTGTGAAAAACTCTATTAAACCAGGCTGCGATCTGAAGACCTTGACAACGACATGAGAGCTCCGTAGCACGGCAAAAGTAATTAAATAAGAGGCCCGTGCGTTCTGTAATAGTTTTCTCGCCATAAAGAGGGTAGTTTGCGAAACTCCGTATACCACGCAATATGTAATACTGGTGTCACAAGGTAAAAAAACGACGAAGTTCAAAATATATCGAAAGCAACTACACTATCTTATGAAAAGTTTCAGGACACTCCCAAAAACGTACTTTTTTCATATTAGGTGCATTGTACTGCCACCTACTTCCAGGTACGCCATATCAGCGACATCAGTAGTCATTGGACATCGTAAGACAGCAGAATGGGGCGCTCTGCGGAACTCACGGACTTCGAACGTGGTCAGGTGATTGGGTGCCACTTGTGTCATACGTCTGTACTCATGATGTCCACACCCCTAAACATCCGTAGGTCCACTGTTTCCGATGTGATAGTGAAGTGGAAACGTGAAGAGACAAATACAGCACAAAAGCGTATAGGCCGACCTCGTCTGTTGACTGACAGACACCGCCGACAGTTGAAGAGGGTCGTAATGTGTAATAGGCAGACAGCTATCCAGACAGTCACACAGGAATTCCAAACTGCATCAGGATCCACTGCAAGTACTATGACAGTTAGGCGGAAGGTGAGAAAACTTGGATTTCACGGTCGAGTGGCTGCTCATAAGCCACACATCACGCCCGTGTAACGACGATTGAACAGTGGAAAAACGTTGTGTGGAGTGACGAATCACGGTACACAATGTGGCGATCCATTGACAGGGTGTGGGTATGGCGAATGCCCGGTGAACGTCATCTGCTAGCGTGTGTAGTGCCAAACAGTAAAATTCGGAGACAGTGATTTATGGTGTGGTCATGTTTTTTCATGGAGGGGGCTTGCACCCCTTGGTGTTCAGCGTAGCACTATCACAGCACAGGCATACATTGCTGTTTTAAGCGCCTTCTTGCTTCCGGCTGTCGAAGAGCAATTCGGGGATGGCGATTGCATCTTTCAACACGATCGAGCACCTGTTCATAATGCACGGCCTGTGGCGGAGTGATCACACGACAGTAAAATCCGTGTAATGGCCTGCACAGAGTCCTGAACTGAATCCTATAGAACACCTATTTGATGTTTTGGAGCGCCGACTTCGTGTCAGGCCTTACCGACCGACATCGATACCTCTCCTCAGCGCAGCACTCTGTGTGGAATGGGCTGCCATTCCCCAAGAAACCTTAACGTATGCCTGCGAGAGTGGAAGCTGTCATCAAGGCTAACGGTGTTCCAACACCATATTAAATTCCAGCATTACCGATGGAGGGCGCCACGAACTTGTAGGTCATATTCAGCCAGGTGTCCGGATACCTTTGATCACATAGTGTATTTGTTTACATCAAAACTTTATGACTGTGGCACACTCGAAATGACTGTTAACAACTCTTTCGTAACACGAGGAAACAGTTCTCACGATATGGCTCAGAGGCATGTCACTCGAAAAAATTTCACAAGACCATTAGCGACAAGAACATTTACTAACACGATCATCCGAGGGGCGCAGGCTTCTCTCATAAATTGGCTGTCGCGACTCTCTCCTCTCAGCAGAGTTGCTAAACGCGTTCTGTGGATCAGACCTCAGATGCAACACTTATCTGCAGATCGGTGAAGATTAATCGCGCCCACGAGATGACTTGAATTTTTCCTTTAATCTCCTAAAGGTTTGCCATTTGGAACGTTCCATGTCGATGTACTTTGTTTATGACAGAGGGCTTCTTCCTAATGAAACTGAAAAAAATACAATCCTTTTGCTTCTATAAACATTGTAGACATAAAATAAATTGTATGCTGGATCACATTCATTCAGTTCCAACAGTGTATGTTTAAAATTTATTGCACCCAGAGTATTGCAGGTACAGTTACAAGAAACGATATAGCCTTTTGAATATTTCAACTAAAACTGGTAGTTACAAATCAGAGTTGTATCCAGCTCTTATGAGTAGGTGAAATACTAAGTGTTTTAGGTTTTACAGGAAACAATTTTTTCGCTGCAACATACATATAGAATTATCATACTTTTTCATCTCGAAAGAAGTATGCTCTTCTAGTTTGAAATCGGTAGCTGTTATTTACAGCGTCTCTAAAATTAGGCAAAAGGAAGATATTTGGAAAAGTAATTTATGAAATTACATCAAACTTGGCGTTACTTATTCACAGCAAAATCAAAACTGAATGATAAAAGAATTATATCGATCATATCTTCACTATAGTGATGATGCTTTATTGTAAAATCTTTCCCAACAGGCAGCCTTGCGAAGTTCCGCATACGTCGCATTCGATGTCCTTAGGTTAGTTAGGTTTAAGTAGTTCTAAGTTTTAGGGGACTGATGACCTTAGAAGTTAAGTCCCATAGCGGTCAGAGCCATTTGAACCATTTTTGCTCCTCTACAGTCTACACTCTACACAAATACATTCAGAAAAGACTTCTTAACACTTAAATTTACGTTCGATATCAACATAACATATTTCTCGTCTTCAGGAAAAGTTTCCTTGTTTCCGCCAGTCCGTATCTTGTATCCTCTGTAATTCCAACGTTGTCGGTTGTTTAGCTAAACATGTAGCAAACCTCATGAAATACTTTTTTGTCTCATTTTGTAATCTAATTCCCCTCCCCCTCCCGTCCAGCATTATCCTACTCAGTTTGACTACGCTATATTACTCTAGTTATAGCGTGATCAATGTTTATATTATAACCGCATACGTGACACTATTCAGTCCATTTACGTGATCTTTGAAGACCTTTACCATCTCTTCTTCCTATCTGTAATTGATTTTCCAACTTTCTCCTGAGTTTCCTTTACGTTTTCGCTACTTACGGATTGAATAACACAATTACAGTCCTGTCTCGTGATTGCATTTATTTCGTTTCCTTTGAGTCTTATAACTGCAGTCCCGTTTCTGCACAAGTTACAGAGGTAATTTCGTTCCCAGAATTTTAAAAGGAGTTTTTCAAAATCTGCGTAGAACAATACAATAGAAAAAAGATGAAATGTCATTACATTTTTTCTTCTTGGTGTTGACTGATAATGAAAGATTACGATTGCTAACATTCTCTGACAGCTGACATTGAAAGGAAACCTTTGTTTTCGCGAGCAAGAAACTTGAGACCTCAGTAGAAACTGCAGATGCCTTTATCCGTTTACACTGTGACAGCTCTTATCATATCCATGTTATGTTATGAAATATTGATTATTTATTGCACGAGACTTCATAATCCGCGTACGTCACCCATATTTCATCTTATTAATACTAATGCACTGATTCACAAAAATGCTTTCTGTTGGTGTAAATATTACGCATCTATAAAATAAACCAATGAAAGAGTATAATAATATGGTAGTGAGAATAGCTCGTGTGCAACACCATTTCGTCATACACCAGGAAGCCAGGCGAAGAGCAGAGAAGACTTGAAAGTAAAAGGTCAATCACGCACTGGGGACTACAGGTATCCCCCTCCTGAGCTCCCATCAGAGTGCAGGACGACACCAATAAAGAGACGGAATATGGACGATAATAGCGGGACACTTTAAGACACAAAAGGTCGCGCAGGAATGCTTTCAGAACGTCACAGGGCAATAAAGTTATGAAGTGTAACGAGGCCTCAGGGCCGCCTCACTGCCTCGTAAATCGGAAATATGAAATGTGGCGTTATGTTGTGTGTTCCTCGTCGATATGCTATATAAAGGGGAGACATGAATATCTATCGTAATACACCCAAACGTTTGTAATATACATGGTGCAGGACAAAAAACCTGATAATAAAACCAGAGCAGGATACGGGACGTCGAATCGAACAAAATTTTCCAGAAAGCAGTTGTCTGGAAATACCCTGTTGTGGAATAATGACCAGAAAACGGCAAAAAATCAACGGAGACCACGCAAAAGTGTGTGAAGTTCGTATTAATTGCCCTGTAACGCTAAAAAGTGTTGTTGCCGGTTAAATGAGCTCTTCGTAATTGTTTACTTTGAATAATGAAATGGAGATAAACATTATATTTCCATACACGGTGTTTTTAGGTAAGGTGAGACTGTTACATCACGTACGCAAGATGTATCGAATTCCATTCAGTTCCGAGATATGCTGCTCCACAGAAACGGCACTGCAGAAAAGCGTTTGCATGTGGCGAGGTGGAACGTTTTTAAAACTGAAATCTAAATATCATGTGTTTTTTAGTTCAACTAATGTACAGAAAACGCAAACTACATTTTCATTCCAGGAAGTCATTCACTAATTTTCAAACAATAGATGATGAAAAAGGAAACTGATACTAAATTTTTACAATTATAAATTTAATTTTTTAAGTAGATACTCGAAATATCGGAGTCTAATATTGAAGATAATAATTTCGCTGCCTTTCAGAGGGCATAGCAAATACATAAAGTCGCTGCTCCGCCATACACTCCTGGAAATGGAAAAAAGAACACATTGACACCGGTGTGTCAGACCCACCATACTTGCTCCGAACACTGCGAGAGGGCTGTACAAGCAATGATCACACGCAAGGCACAGCGGACACACCAGGAACCGCGGTGTTGGCCGTCGAACGGCGCTAGCTGCGCAGCATTTGTGCACCGCCGCCGTCAGTGTCAGCCAGTTTGCCGTGGCATACGGAGCTCCATCGCAGTCTTTAACACTGGTAGCATGCCGCGACAGCGTGGACGTGAACCGTATGTGCAGTTGACGGACTTTGAGCGAGGGCGTATAGTGGGCATGCGGGAGGCCGGGTGGACGTACCGCCGAATTGCTCAACACGTGGGGCGTGAGGTCTCCACAGTACATCGATGTTGTCGCCAGTGGTCGGCGGAAGGTGCACGTGCCCGTCGACCTGGGACCGGACCGCAGCGACGCACGGATGCACGCCAAGACCGTAGGATCCTACGCAGTGCCGTAGGGGATCGCACCGCCACTTCCCAGCAAATTAGGGACACTGTTGCTCCTGGGGTATCGGCGAGGACCATTCGCAACCGTCTCCATGAAGCTGGGCTACGGTCCCGCACACCGTTAGGCCGTCTTCCGCTCACGCCCCAACATCGTGCAGCCCGCCTCCAGTGGTGTCGCGACAGGCGTGAATGGAGGGACGAATGGAGACGTGTCGTCTTCAGCGATGAGAGTCGCTTCTGCCTTGGTGACAATGATGGTCGTATGCGTGTTTGGCGCCGTGCAGGTGAGCGCCACAATCAGGACTGCATACGACCGAGGCACACAGGGCCAACACCCGGCATCATGGTGTGGGGAGCGATCTCCTACACTGGCCGTACACCACTGGTGATCGTCGAGGGGACACTGAATAGTGCACGGTACATCCAAACCGTCATCGAACCCATCGTTCTACCATTCCTAGACCGGCAAGGGAACTTGCTGTTCCAACAGGACAATGCACGTCCGCATGTATCCCGTGCCACCCAACGTGCTCTAGAAGGTGTAAGTCAACTACCCTGGCCAGCAAGATCTCCGGATCTGTCCCCCATTGAGCATGTTTGGGACTGGATGAAGCGTCGTCTCACGCGGTCTGCACGTCCAGCACGAACGCTGGTCCAACTGAGGCGCCAGGTGGAAATGGCATGGCAAGCCGTTCCACAGGACTACATCCAGCATCTCTACGATCGTCTCCATGGGAGAATAGCAGCCTGCATTGCTGCGAAAGGTGGATATACACTGTACTAGTGCCGACATTGTGCATGCTCTGTTGCCTGTGTCTATGTGCCTGTGGTTCTGTCAGTGTGATCATGTGATGTATCTGACCCCAGGAATGTGTCAAAAAAGTTTCCCCTTCCTGGGACAATGAATTCACGGTGTTCTTATTTCAATTTTCAGGAGTGTATTTGAAGACTAACAGCCACAGGAAATGTAGGATCATTTCTACGTAAAGTTGCAGATTTGCATAACTACACAATACGAATGCCGGATTCCAGAGAATGATGACGTCATTATATCACAACAAGTAAGGAGTGTAACACAAAGGACTGGAACGAAAAGTTTTTGTATGTCCATCCTTCTGACAGGAGGCCTTGGGACGACGGCCGTTTACTATTGTGAGCAAATCAAACACCTAAAGCCGTCCTTATGATTTTATTTATTTTGTAGATGCCACTTTCCGTCCTTGAATGCACCATCTTCAGACTGTAGTTGATGCTGAAGGGGTTGACACGATCCCTATATATACCGCATCAGTGGCCAACGTAACTGGTTACGCAGACTATCTGAAAACTTTGGTGCCAGCACTCCATCAACTACAGCATAATTAAATTTGAAACTATGGAATTTCAGAAGAGAAATAGCGCGCTCTGGAAACAACAACAATGACAATGACTACGACAAATATGACGATTATCTAGCAATTTCCGTGAATGGAATCTGTATTGTAAGGGATGAGCCAGACAATAAGGGATTTTACTTTGTTATATGAGCTTTCAAACGGTAACTCCATTTTTCCGTTACGGCCAAGCCACGGCCGGCAGTGTTAGCTGCCTGTAAACTCTTTCGTCCCACGGTTTAGCAACAGGAAGTCAGCACCGATGAAGGCCACCTTGTTCACGCGCCTCTCTCATGTGCTTACGAGGTTACGCCGCCCCAGACGTCGCTTAGCAGGCGACGCTCTGTTAAGTTCCATGCTGCCCGCACGGTTTTCTCGGTCCCGACCAATCAGGGCGGAGGAAGCCGCGTGGTGCGTCGAATATACCCGGCCGCCCGTCGCCGGGCTCGCTCTCTTGTATTCTTGCTCACCCGCGAGTCGGATGCACGCCCTGTAGCATTGAACATCTCCCGCTTCTCCCGGTGCTGCGGCACTGAGGACTTAGTTTTGGCAGACAACAACTTTCAGTAGCTTCGCGAACAATGTTTAACCAAACTCTAAGCTCTGGCTCACCCTCACCTCCCTAGGCCCATGTAGCCCCTTTCAACATGCTTTAGCCAATAAATGGCCTTTCTCTAAAAATAATCCTAATCGTTCCATAACGCCCACCGCCTCCCTATACGCCCATCCTATACAACTGGTGTCAGAAGTGGGATTACTCGTGACATCACGCTAGATGCGCTGTTACATCGGGTTCTGTTTAAAATTACATTATGGCATAGTAAATTACTTCATAAGTGACAAATACGTCACAAACCCGTAACATTCATCCTATGAATTCAATTTGAGCCCAAACATAATTGTTACATTAACATGAAAATATAAAAATGAGGGACACAACTATCATATTACATTGCTACATATGGTATATCAATAAGTAAACAAAGTTAAACATCTCTGTGGGCTGACCATCTAAGTGCAATTACAGTCACATTGTGAGAGGAAATTTCTCATGCATCAATATATTTGCTAAACACCATAAAGTGAGAATGACAAAGAAAAGTGACACCAGTTTTGTG